>NC_134676.1:83706320-83794978 GCF_030463565.1 Pelecanus crispus | reverse complement strand
AGCCAGAATAGTTGATCCAAACTGACCAAAGGGCTACTCCATACCATGTGACGTCATGCTCAGTATAGAAACTGGGGGGAGCTGGCTGGGGAGCAGTGATCGCTGCTTGGGAACTGTCTGGGTATCGGTTGGTGGGTGGTGAGCAGTTGCATTGTGCATCACTTTTTTTTTTATTATTATTATTATTGTTATATTGTTATTATTATCATTACCCTTTTACTTTCTTTCAATTATTAAACTGTTCTTATCTCAACCCAGGAGTGGGTTTTTTTCACTCTTACTCCTCCGATTCTCTCCCCCATCCCATCGGCGTAGGGGGTAGTGAGCGAGCAGCTGCGTGGTGCTTGGTTGCTGGCTGGGGCTAAACCACGACAAGCCTTAACCTTTGAGATGTGATATATATATATAAAAATTGGGAGTTCTTTCTTTCCACATAGGTATTAATTTAAATTTCTCCCACAAGCCTATCATTCATGTTTCCCAATCAAAGGGTGTTAGGGCTGCTATCTTGCTGCTGCTTAAGCATTTACCAGTACTAGAAGTGGTTCCCTGTAGAATGATTCTTTTCTTTTGCTACTTCTGTATTTTGAAAAATGAAATCACTGTTTATATTTTTCTGTGAAAACTGGAGAACATAGTACTTGCTCTCATTAATACCACCCCAGATGGAATCATAGAATAGAATAGAATCATAGAATCATTTAGGTTGGAAAAGACCTTTAAGATCATCCAGTCCAACCACTAACCTACACTACCAAGTCCACACTAAACCAATCAAGGGTAGACTAGACTAAAACATGTCCCAAAGTGCCACATCTACCCATTTTTTGAATGCTTCCAGGGATGGGGACTCCACCACCTCTCTGGACAGCCTGGTCCAATTCTTGACTACCCTTTCCGTGAAGAAATTTTTCCTAATTTCCAACCTAAACCTCCCCTGGTGCAGCTTGAGCCCATTTCCTCTTGTCCTATCGCTAACTACTTGGGAGAAGAGCCCAACACCCACCTCACTACAACCTCCTTTCAGGTAGTTGTAGAGAGCGATAAGGTCTCCCCTCAGCCTCCTCTTCTCCAGATGAAACAACCCCAGGTCCCTCAGCCGCTCCTCATAAGGCCTGTGCTCCAGACCCTTCACCAGCTTCATTGCCCTTCTCTGAACACGCTCCAGCACCTCAATGTCTTTCTTGTAGTAAGGGTCCCAAATCTGGACACAATATTTCAGGTGTGGCCTCACCAGCGCCGAGTACAGGGGCACAATCACCTCCCAGATGCTAGAGGTTATGCTGCACTAGACTTATAATGCTCAACAGTAAAAGATTAGACTTTTTATAATAAATATTGAGTAGATAGCAACATCATAATTTACTTTTCTTAAGAGTTATAATATTGACTTCGCAAAAGTCAAATTAAATAGAGTCATGAATACATACCCTGGAATAGATTTTCAATACTTGAACAGCATCATCATATAGAGAAATATTTTACGACACCCAGGATATTTCCTAGTAAATAGAAGAATGAAGAAAATAGAGGGGAAAAAAAAAAAAAAGAAGAAATGATGCATGGATAGTTAAATAAATTGTGTGGTTTTTATTTTAGCTAAGTAATCTACAGTACTGCAGTTAGGTTCATTCTTTCCTTCAACCCTTTTTTATCTGAAGCCATATATATGAATTAAAACAAAATGATGAACTCGTTTCTACTAAAAGAACAACTGCCACCCAGCTAGAACTTCTTCCTTTCTTCTCTGTTAACTCCTCCCCGTCCTCTTTCTTCACCTACTGGTACTATGAAGGTTATTGTAAGGTCTCCACATGAGGTCATATCTGGGAAGCAAGAGTTTTATATAAAAACTTGTGAGAAATGGAAAGAAAATCTGCAACCTAGCTGATTCATGCTGCTATAGCTGAAGCAGTGACAGCCAAGGTAGGAAATGTTATGGAGCCTCTCCTGTAAGATATATGTCTTAATTTCTGCTATTTATATGTCCATCCAGACTACATCTGCTCTTGTGGTTCCATATATATTGGCTCTACCTGGGCACGTGAGTGTCAAGGGAACTGAAACACTTGCTACAAGTCCAAAATCTATTCCTTGCTACTGCATTTCACAGTTGCTCAAGTGCCATTTTTTTGTATTTGTTAATTATGGTAGACAAGGCCGTTTTTAATGCACTAGCTCTTTTTTGCTGAACCTGCTGTATTTGCATGTCATTGCTTAGTTTAACTGCAACTTCGAAGCCTATGATTCAGGCATTAGCATTATTTTCTTGTGGGAGGTGACATTGAGCCATGGGCCTTCTCTTGGTTTCACATGCATTATAGATGAAGAATGTGTCAAAACTTCTCAGTCTCCATTGTCTCTGATCTGTATTTTAAAGATATCACAACATGTAGGAGCATACAGAGCAACTTCTTCAAGGACTTTCTCATTCTCCTTGATAGAGTATCTTCAGAGAAAAACAAACCCCAAAGAAAAAGAAGAAAAATCCCCACTTCTTCCTGGCAAACAAAGACTGCTGTGGTGTCTAATGGGTGGCAACTAAACACTAGTGGAGTGTGTCCCTTTCCCATCTTCCTTTAAGACTCACTAAGCAGAGTCTCAAATAGCAATACTCCTCTGGGAACCCACACATCTTGCAAATTGTCAGCTGTTTGATACTTCTACTTATATCGGAAAACATTAACTCAAAGAATTTTCAGCCTCTGCATCATATCAGCAACACCTTGCCCAATGGATCTAAAAGAAATCTTCAAAAGGGTTTTCTATTTAAATTATTTATTCATTTAATTCCCATTAAAAGGTAACCCAGATTTATTCCAGTTGCACTTAATGTCCTCTCTACTTATGATAAATTCCATGTGTATAAACACACCTGTGTGAGAGAAACAGCATACAGAGGACTACAGATGTTAAAAAAAGTGTAAAAGGAAATGTTTCAGGTGGGTTTTATCTTGATGAACTTTACAGCAATACTGCTCTCTCAAGATAGATGCTCCATGCCACCAAAACATTTAATGCCTGAACATTGTTTCTGTAAGAGGCCTTTTTCTAGTCAATTTTTCTAATATATACATACCCCACATTATTTATTTGACCTTTCGGTAAATTGTTGACACCCTGTAGTCTCAAGATATTTTTTTCAAAGACAAGGCTCTTCCTTTTTCCTGAAGAAGTGTCATTTATCTGATCCTGCTTTGTATCTCAGAGAAGGGGGGGGAGAAGAGGAAAGTCTCAAACTCCCTGTCTTTGTGGTAAATAAGAACAGACGTGTTGTGAAATACCTGGTCAGCATAGAATAATATTTGGTAAAGACACTTGTTCACCATAACCTAATTCAATGCTGGTTAGACGAAGGTACACAGCTCCCAGATAGGCCAGGCCTGCAAATATATGAGATGTAGATGCTGTAGTGGGACAGGTGGCTGTGAAGACCAATGGGTGAATCTCACATTCAGGATATGAGAGGTGGCAAGGGCTTAGTTTAACATAAGAGGTTTTCTGATGTTAGAAGATAATTTGAAGTTTATATCAGAATACTTTGTAACTCTATACTGTGTTTACTTTGTTACCTTTTTTTCAGCAGCATCTCTGGATAGCCTCTCCTCAAGATTTTAGCCAAAAATCTGCAAGATAGCAGAGGTTTTTCTTTCTGAGAAGTGCATGCTGCACCTTCATATTAATGAACAGCATGATAGACATAGCTTAAAATTTTCACAGGTATAGAAAGACTGCAGTTCTCCCATGGTCATTGTAAGTCTTTGAGAACCTTAATTTGTATTATGAATCATGGCTTCTTCTCTTGAAAGAATATATTGCCGCTGATGAAGCAAAAAATTGTTTTTAAGAAGCTCTGCTCCTGCCTAAGCTTAAGCAGATGCTCACAGAAAATAACAAACCTTTGAAAAGGACAGAATAAGAAGTGAACAAAATTCAAGAAACTAAGGGAGTACATTCCCTGCTTCCTAGTGTAACTCTTAGACATAGCTGTCTATTTTGGTGTGATGAAGCAATGGAAGAAAATAATCCCATGATGATTTTTAGTGTAAAATCTTTTTTGTAGAAATAATTTTTCATATTTGGCATTTATGAACTATTTGGCATCTAAAAGAAAGACCTGGAACTGGTTTATTGTGGAAAATTTGTTTCCATTGAACTCACATAATTTGAGGACTTGCGTTTTTGGAAATCTTTATTAACTTATTGGTTTCAGATGTTAAATAAAGGTGAATGGTTCTAGGAAAAAAAATCCCATTCACTTTTACTCAGCCTTTTTCTGAATAGTTTCATATCCAGAGGTCCAAAATTCTCCAGTGAATATTGACAAAAATTAACTTCAAGATCAAAATTTCAAATTGTCTATTAAACTGTGAAATTAGAAGTATTGTATTAGAATGGAAATATTCAGGTCATTTTTTGCAATTAACCGTGCAAATCTTTGCAACAAACACTCCTGTAATGTGCTATGGGCCAAAAAGAAAATCAAAAGTAATTCTGAGCAGGAACAGGTTAAGATATCAATGCACATCAGGCAGCTGATATTTCTTCAGTAAACTAAGAAACTGAAGTTCATTACTCATCCCCAGTTCCCATACTCACCATCAATATGCAACTTAAATGAAAGACGTAGTATTACAAAGCTTAACCTTACTTATTTCTTCAACATTACCTTCTTTTTGCTATCTGTCTTAAAAACACTGAAGTATGTGAATGGACGTAGATGTTAAATGGATGTTAACCATTAACAATCTTATTTTTGACTATGACTCTGAATTCCATTACTACATGAAGAATCATCAAACAAGAAGACAAGAAACAATCATCAATCCAGAAGACAAGGGCAGATTGCCTTCCCAACATTTTCATATGGGGAAAATACAAGAAAAAGGTGGGAAAAGAAATTTCCTGAAGGCCATGTATGAGACTGATTCGAATGCTTTTCTGATGATGAAAATGACTCTTCATCTTTAGTACAAACATTTGCTTTTCCAGAGCTGTTGAATACTCAGATTTTTTCACTAACCTCAGTAGGAGCTGAGAGAATCCAGGCCCTTTCAAACTCAATACCATAAGAGTACAATCATACCCTCTAGAGGAACGGAGAGCAACATGCATACCTACACTACTATTGTGTATTTTATGTCTAACATCAGCTTTGTTCTGAACACATACTTCTTCTTTTCATTTCTGAATAAAAAGAATATCTAATAGCAATCCAAATATATTTTATATCACTAAATACCTTTTTTACGCCCCTTTTCTTCTCGATTTACTAAAAATGGCAGAGATTTTTGCACTGCAAATACCAGATGGTGATTTTCTAAACTACCCTCGACTCCTTTTTTCTCCCAGAATTCAATTAATTCCTTTTTGATGGGCTTAGATTTCTTGATGCCACTCAAAGCCCCTATATGATCAGCTTGGACTTCTCAGATTGGTATCCTGCTCTCCTGTGAAAAAATAACCTACACTTTCAGAATTGTAGCTCTTTTACCTCCAAACTCCATTACCTTTCCCACTGATATTTTTCTTAACCTCAAGAGTGATTTCTCTTGAGATGTGTGAAACTGCACAATCACAGCCCACATAAAGCCAGAGGCACACTTTTTCTAAGAAAATACTATCTGATTTTTTGATCTTCTCCATCTTTCTATATTGCCCATTCTTTCTGCCATGTAATTCTTGTGCTTTACGTGTTCTATGGAGCACTTAAATACATCATACACAGCTGGGTCTGAATTCTTCTTGTCCAGCAAGAGTAAGAGATAAGATTTCCCTACAGACATGTGCTCCTGCACAGATGCTAACAGGAATTTCATTGAGGTTGTAAGTCCTTGCTGGTTTTCTATATTACCATTAACTTGTGCTTGACACACGTTGGGTCCATGGCAGCAACAGAATTACCTAGCTAAGGATTACCTCCTCAAGGATGATTTTAAAGTTACAATACTATAAAACACCTGTGAAGATTCATCTGGTGTTCCAAGCCCGGCACTCTGGGGACGCAGCTCTTCTGCACCACTTTCATCTCTCCCTCCACAGACTTATTATGTCCTCAAACATGACCTAACACAGTCTTTGAATTCACATCTATTGTACAGTGTGTGTAAATAGAATATGTTCTGATGTTCCCGGGTATTAAGTTGGGTAAGGAAAAATTTTACTAGCTATATCCTTGCAATATTGACAAATACCCCTTACTCTAAATGGAGAAAAAGGTAAACCCATATTTGATCTGATGAAGCCAGACTGTTTAAAAAGAAAAAAAAAAAAAAAAAAGCCCAAGGATCAGGTGAGGCAGAACAGTAACATTAATAATATTTGCATAGGGTTGGATATATCCTAGATGGAGAATGTTATACTGAAGCTATGACAGTAGGTGTCCACCTCTATTTTTTAACAATAGAGCAAAGAGAGAAAGGAAGGATTTTCGTGAAAGACCAATGCACGGTTCAGAACTGATGAAAAACTGGTTTATTGTTTGTAAGGAAACATAGCGCATTTATCTACCTTTATGTTATTTCTCAAATTCCTTTCAACTAAATTGCTAAATGTTAAGGTGAATCAGGAGAGCATTTATTCAGTCAGTGACTATGAGTACCACTGAGACTGTAAAATAGGTGTTTGCAACTTCTTTATTACAATAAACAGCAGCAAAGGAAGCATCGCCTGCAATGTTTAGGAGAGAAAGGGACTGAAGTCAGGGTGACAGGGTACACACAAACCAAAAGCTGTTTGTTTGCTTGGGATGATCTGTCCAATTTATGATTATGTTGATGTCGTATATTTGATTATAGTATAACTCTTGAGTTATTCTCAAGTTTTCTTGACAGTTCAAAATAATGGAAACACCAACAATTTCTGCAGAATTGCAAACCTGTGCCTTCTGTGATGTGCCACTGCCTGAAAATACTGGTTTTGATTTTAACTCCTACATCCTGAGTGCCAAACAATGACTGACTCAGTTCATGTAGTTTCTTAAACTTCAGTAGGATTGGATGAGTAAAAAAGCCATAATTCAGCTCTCTTTTGGTGTGGGATCAAATTAATAAATAATTTGTATAAATGCATCCTGAAATCTCAAGTCAGTAGCAAAAACCTGATGAGTTTTGGGCAAGATTTTGTTGCTGAAGTCTGCCTAGCTTCAGCAAGAATTAATGGCTGACAGTAATAAAGTACTGAAGATGTCTTCCCACACCAGCTGAGATACAATTAATTAGTCCCATTTTCCTTCTGCTCCTTGTCAGGTGAACGAAAAGAAGGGACAACAACCTGTCTCCTTCATCTGTCCTGCCTATTGCTATCACCATAGCATAACAGGTGTGTTGGAGAAAGTTCAGCTCATACTTCATCGTAGTTATGACTACAAAGTTTTCTATGTAAATGAAACAGGTATAGGTTTCCTGCTTCACCCTGATGAACCTGCTGGTACATCTCTGGTGGAACAGGAGCATCACTGTCTGCCTACTTGTAGCCTGATATGTGGATTTTCTCATCTCTTTTTCAGTATCTAGGAGTGCTTCAGGATTTCAGGATTATGATGGGATAAATGGGTCTGAGTCAATGCCTTTATGGAAGACAGCTGACAATCTCTGGCATCTTGGTACATACTGAAGGCTGCTCTAGAACTTTGTCACCTCTCCCATCCCAATGTAACAGAGGGAAGCTTGTCAAGGCAGTGACTTCAGTCTGGAGCCCTTATATGGCAAGTTTGGAAAAAACAGGCATTTCTGTTGGGGGTGACCTTCCTCCTCCAATCCAGCAGGACCACGGTGACCACTGGAAAATGCATGGGTGGAAAATTTCTAGATAGTTCAATGTGGCTGATGGGTGCCTTCAGTAAAGTTAAACTTTGAAATGTAGTCTTGCTATGGTGCCTGTGTTTCATATGTCTGTATCTGCACCCCTTTTAGTTTAAAATAGAGGTCACAGTTTCCTAACAAGCGTTTGAATAAAATGAAACCAGAAGCTAAATATGGATTCATATTTTATCATATAATATTATCCATATGACAGAGATTTGCAGTTTTCAGCTCAAACCCTTATAGGAGTTAAACTTGTGCCCTAAGTTTCAGCTCAGTGCAAAGAGCAAGTAAATGCTGGAAATCAGGATTTGTAATGGTTAACCCAAGCCATCCTTAACTACCTACACCTCTATAATGTTCTATACTGGCTATGCAACTGTAGCAATATACTTAAAGAAGTAATCTGTCCTTTTAGCTAATAACATCAAAATGAGACCTTTTTCTTCACTTTGCCTGGACCTCTAACCTTTAAAGGTGAGTTAGACAGCTGCAGAAAACCTGATCTCATTTTCTGCCCCTGGCAAGATTTTTTCAAGTTCATCTTCTTTTTTTCCCTTCTCTCAAAATCTGATGAAAAATGAAATGTCATGAAAACAGGCTCTGAGGCTAAAAAACCTCTGTCTGTCTCTGTGACAGATGTCAGTTTGAAAGGTTTCAGGTCACCTGTCAGAAGTATGTCAGTATGATCCATACAAACATCTACTCAACCTCTAACACTAACATCGAGTTCTGCTTTTTAAAATACCCCTTGAAAAAGAATCAAATGATTTCAAGTCACTGCCTTTTCCCCTTTCTTTTAACTCTGATTAATGAGCCAAACTCTTAGGAAAAAAAAAAAAAAAAAAAAAAAGAAAGGGAAAAAAGAAAAAAGTGCCTTTAAAAAAGGACAGCTTGACCTTTTTGTGCCCCTGGCAGTGAACCAATCAGCATTCTCGTAATCCAAACACAGATGCCTGGAGCTAAACAAATCCTATACTTGTGAACAAGAATTCAGTTTGCTGTCAAAATACAATGACGAGCAGTAAAATGCTGCTCTTAAGCAAAATATCCTGAATTAAATTAAAATGTTTTTTATTAATAAAAGGAGTAACGTGAGTAATGTCATACATCATTAATAGCATAATTTGGAAACAATTACATTGAGATATTTGTGCATATATATTACATATGTACATTTAAAGCATGGTACCTCATCTCTACATGAGACATAATCCCATAATATTTTATGCCACCAGAAACATTGCTCATCTAACACTGGAATTCAGCATTTTGTAGTGGTTAATTAACAGGCTTGAACGTTATTTTGTTCCTGGCTTAGTGTCATAATGTTTGCATTATTTCTTACAACCAAGTTCTGCCCTTTTAAAGACTGAGCCTCTGCTTTGTTAAAAAAATTAATTGCAGTATTAAAGAGAAGGTCCCAGCTGCATGACAGTTTTCATCAGCGTGTTGTTTTAATAGTCTACCAAATATACATGCTTTGAGCTTTCTGCCAATTTCTATTTTCAAATATCCTATATAGATCCTATCATGTATGTTCTTGATGTCAGTGGGCATATTTCTGGATGTTTCTTAAAAATCTATAATGTCAGTTTTAGGGTCCAATATAACCGTTGGGGAAAAAAGATCTGGACATCACACTGATAGACCACAGATGCACCAGATCCAAATTTTAATGTAATCTCAAAGTAATTCAGTGCTAATTTTTGTTTCAGGGCTAAATACATCATTTAATTTATGCCTGAAACTGATGAGAAAGCGTAGGTGGTGTTTTTATGCTGTTTCTATGGAACACTGTCCTCAGATGTAGAGTCCTTTTAACGTTTTTCTAATACATTATTCGTATGCTGCTGCTCACTAAGTGTCCATAATCTCTCCTTTTTCTTGTAAGTGCATATACCAAATGTGGAAACAAACTGCGTCAGATTTCTTGGTTTTTTTGCTTTTTTTTTTTTTTTAAATAATTAATGATGGCACTGTGCCGCTCTCCGGGAGTTAATTTCATTAACATTTAAACTGATTCATATGACAGGAAAACAGCCAAACAGCCAGCTTGGTATCAAAGGGTTACAGCTCTTACAAAACAACTATCAACTTCATTTTGGGCAGTCCTACAGAGACTTGGGAACAGTTGGAGGCAGAATCATCTGCAGAAAACTATCAGTATTGTTTAGACGAAGATAATCACAAACATCCTGAAATACTTAACCGTGTCTAATCTCTTAGTGACTCATGTTTACATTATTTTTTACTTTAATGTAGATTCCTTTTTTTTTTTAATCTTCCAGTTGAACACTATTTTTTAATACAATCATAGAGTGGAAATGAAGAAGTTTACATGTCATATTAGGTTACAGGACGGCCACTATGATTATTTCAAAGCTTTGATGGGAACCGGTAGTTTTACTAAAAACCGCCAGCTGCACAATTTCTCTGTTCAGAGTGGATGTGATGCAGACTGGACCAGGACTGCACACTTTCTTGAATACTTACTGATGCAAGTCCAAGTCCACCTTGCAAATGAGGGTAAACTGCTTTATTCCATGCAATATTCCTTGTGTCTGCAGTAATTACAGAGATTTCCTTTCTGGTGTTCTCATAACTTCAAGGTTTGCAAATAAATCTGCAAGATATAATTTTTTCTTGTGCCAAAAACCTTATTAATCCTATGGGTTAAATGCTAAGAATCTTTAAACAGATGATAAACCATTTAATGTCACTTTCTTGCCTCCAGTTATTTTCAGCACTTAGGATGTGACACCCTGCTCCTCTGAATAAAACCGTGAACTAAAAGGTATACACATTCCTTATCACACAGTAAGCCCTTTTAGAGCCTAATAAATTAATTACATCTCCAAAGAAAGTCTTCCACTTCCTTCCCTCCCTTAGCATTGCCAGCTACATCTGGCCAGCCAGCCAGATACTGAGAGGGCATTATTGCAGATTACAATCAGAAATGTTGAAGCAGTTATTGGTGTC
This sequence comes from Pelecanus crispus, assembly GCF_030463565.1. Taxonomy (NCBI): domain Eukaryota; kingdom Metazoa; phylum Chordata; class Aves; order Pelecaniformes; family Pelecanidae; genus Pelecanus; species Pelecanus crispus. Next base: position 83,784,194 of record NC_134676.1, on the reverse strand, counting down.
ACACTGGAATAGCATATTAACATTGCCACAAACAGTCTTTCCCTTGTAAGAATAGCGCTTTGATGTTCCAACCCCTAGCAAGAATATTAGGAAACAAACAAAAAAAAAAAAAAAAAAAAAGGGTGAAAACAGCAATGATTGTGAAGACAGATTTCCCAGCTGAAATTAATAATTCTGAGCAGCACTAAAATTAATTACTCTGTAGTTGTAAGCAGGCAGTGGATTTATGGTAAATGACAGAGTGTTTGCAAATTTTCCTGACTACTCGATTAGAAAATGCACCAAGTACAGGCGTCAGCCGAGCATGCATTATTTAAGTGGTTGGTGTCTGGCAACAATCTGGAAGCTGCAATTGTTGTGATTGACCGTAGGAAAATTCAAACTTTCTGGGAGAAATTCTTTCACCTTTGTGTGCCCACAGCACGGATCGCTCCTCATGGCAGCTGTAGGATACACTGGAACTTTGTGACCTGGAAAATGTGGGACAACTGACACAAGGTGACCCCCTGAATGCTGGGGTAGGCCCAATTAATTTAAAATTTTGCTTGGCCTTGTCTCTTCCAATTTTCTAAATCCTCTGGAAAAATGATTAATGCGTACACTGCCAATGCGAAAATATTTTTGACCCTATTAAAGTCGACCAAGGGTAAACCAAGTGTAGGCTGGCATTGTATCAAACTAGCTTTATTAAATTTGATTGGAGGTTTGTATGAGGAAGGGACAGACAAGGACATTATTTTGCACAGCAACTCCCTTTTAAATGAAAATACTGGGAGGAATACGAAGTACTGGTGTACATTGGTATAGAGCTATATTTAACCTAGCAAAATCTTACCAAAAAAGAGATTATTTCTGAGAAAGCTTAGTATTTCCTCCCTGTGAAAGTATGTTGTCAGTGAAGTTGATTCATTATACGACGGTGCCATTTGCCTTGAAGAGGAAACAGAATGATTCAAATCTTGCCTTACTTCTTGCCTTTTCAGATTTTTATTCCTCAATTTATTCTTGTCCTGCCAGCTCTGGCAGCTGGAGACACATCCAGAAGAGGGTTTGCGGACTGGGGCTAGGGCAGGTGTAGGCACCTCAGTCACAGAAAGTGTTGTTTTCAACATTTTTCCCAATTTCTACAGCAGTCCATTTTTTCTTGCTGGTGAAGTGCTCCAAAGTTCTGCACAAACCTAAAATCACTAAGTTTCTCAGTGTTTATCCTGGTGCGTTCGTGATCCTTAAACACAAGACCCTGTTCTCAGCTCTTGGGAACCTTTTAAGGTTGAAAAGGGCATATTGTTCAGATCTGATTCCTTGTGGTGATTATTTTAGCTAAAAATAAAAAGAGCCAAAAGGTAACACAACTTTCTAATTTTCTGAATGGAAAAGAGTGATAGCTGCTCTGCTTTTCAACCCCCTAAAACCTAACAGCATTTCAGACGCGATGCTGCCCTCCCTGCTTCCTCTTGTCCTCTTTAGATATCCTGTTGGCTAGCTTGGCTAATTCAAGGTAAGTTTACATGAAGAAGGCAACTGGTCATACGTTTGGCTGCTCCCAGTCCACTCTTGCCTAAAATACCCCAACTCCAGCTTGGAAACTGCAACTCCATTAATTTAATTTGGTGTGATTTGTTTGCATGGAGGGCATGCTAGCTCTGGTGCAGGATATCCAGACTGACTCTTGCCTGCCCAGCTGCTGGACTGAGATGTGTGCAGGAGCCACTGGATACCTTGGGATGTTGGCTATGGGATGCAGATTTTTAAGACCAAGATACTCATTAAACAGTCCATCTGAGGGTTTTTCTGCTTTGTATCAGTTGACAGTAAATCACAAATAAAGCACTTTGAATGGAATGGTCCAACTAGTGCAGAGGAGAACATTCAAAGCTTTTAGCACTTTTGACTGGTATAAGACTCATAATTACAAAGTGTTCTGTACTGACAACACAAAATAATCCTTCAACTGCTCAAGACAGAGCAAAAGCAGAAACTGCTCAGCCTAGAGAGCCTTACTTAGAGGTGTAACTGCAGTAAAAAAATAACCAGACTACCATCTTTGAGGAGATGGATATAATGATGCACATGAATGACAGCCTTACTTTGTTAAGATGTGAGCTCACTGGAGACCACCACCAAGCTGTCAACAGATAAGCATTAAATGATTTTGATGAAATGAGTGAAATTCTGCTTGAATTAAGCTTGATAAACTAAAATAAAGAGGCTCCTAAACATCCTTATTGAACTTCCCCAAATGAAAATTTAGGATCTTTAGACAACATTCCATCACATCTAGATGTAGTGTAAATATAAATATATACATATGCAGATATATATGCATAAAGTTTTTAGTTAGAGAGATGTGGACAAATAGCTTTTGTCTACACTAGTTTTAACCTAGTTATTTAGAGTCAGTGAAGTGTTTTGTTTCTCCAAACCTGTGGTATGTCATATAAAGCCATCTAAAAATTAAGTGTGATATGCAAAGTTTGGATCTGACTATTGAATATGTTTTTTCCCAAAACTCAGAACTCATCTATAGGCCTCATCCATGTATATCTAAGCAACCATTAATATAAGATCTCTGAATGCCTACTTACTGACATAAATTTAAATTGGCTGAAATCAAGGACAGTATAAACTTGATGTGAAAGAACTTAGATATAGGCATGTGAAAGAGAAGCATGATGGTAGCTCATTCCAATCTAATAAATGAAGTAGTTACAAAGATTGTTGAAATGAAAAATACATATATAGGACTGCACATCTGTTATACTTGAATTATTTCATAGTTTGCAAGTGAGTGGACTTGGTAACTTCTCCAGTAAATTAGTGTTTCTAGCACATAGTGGACTGCCTGCAGCATTTCTGAGAACAGCAGCAGATCCAAGGAAAAAAAAAAAATTGCATGATTCTGAACTACTTTTAATACTGAGACTTCAAAGATGAGTTCACCAAAGGGTGAGAGGACTCATAAAGTGTGCAAGTCTAATTTGCTGAAGAGATGCAGACAGTTTCTAAAATGACTAAATAAATTGCAATTCATTTTTTTCACTTCTATTTTATCTCTGTGCTTAATGTATTTATAAGGCATCTATCATTTTGTACTTAACTACGAAGCATTTTGAGTCAAATTCTCATTAAAATTCTTCCTTAGTAACCAGAAAAAGAAACACAGAGAGACACCTGTAGGCCAGTTCAACCAAATATTTTACTAATTTGTAATATGAACCTCTGATTATAGGGCAACATCTGTGGTCGATGTTTTGCAAATGCTGTCTTGGATATACATCAAAAACATCTTGTGTTAGGTTCTGGGCTTGGAAGGCTTCTAGGACTCCCACTCCTGTGGCCTTTGCCACCACCTTGCTATTTTACTTCTCTTTTCTGCTTTTTCTGAAGAAGTCAGCCCTTTCAGTGACAATTATCCATATGAACAAGAACCGTGCTCTCCAGCCAGGCTGTTTGGGTGCTGTTGTTGTTGTTGAACTACGTGCTTGATGGCTACCTTTCAACTCTTGCAGACTGAAGGGTAAATAAACTGGGGAAAAAGTGGAGGTCCTCAATATCTTATAAAGGGGCTACTAACAGTATCTGCATATTGAGCAGGACAGCTCTTTTCAGAGCTATGCAGGGGTGAACATCAGAGAAGAAGGCTTCATGTTTGACTGACAAAACACAGTAGGAAGTGAAAACATCATAAGCTAACAGTTTTCTGGCATAAATGGGAAATGAAGGATCAGGTCTGAGATGAGTTACAGTACTGAAACTAACTGCTTGTCTTCCAAACAGGCTGAATACCTGTCCTACCAATAATTACAGCCACCACATCATTATCTTTAGGGAGAAAGTGTGAGATATGCTCTGTCAAAGTCAGGTTGGTGTCCAGCTTGTGGTAGGACTGCTCAGGGTTTATGTGGATTCAAGGATCACAAAATAAGTACGTGTTGCCCTTAGCTTAGATGGCATTGTGCTCAGTTACTTCAGCAAACAGGAGAGGTGGTCAGGCATGAACAAAATGAATATATCCAAAATATGCAGCATCATGAGATCTTTTGCTCTAGGTTGGTCCACAAACTCACTGGAGCTGGTACTCAAGATGTTTAGATTTCAGGGGGTCTTAAATCCCCAGACTAGGTGTTTTCTATCTTTAGTCTCTTTTTATAGTTCTCCATTTTCTGCACTGGACATCTCTGATTCATGAGACCATAAAACTTTTCTTGTTTAATCCAAAATTCAGGAGATTCCTGTTTTCCTCAGGATGAGAGAATCAGGAACCTCTTGCTCATCAAGGTAAGTGTCATCTTTAGGTCCAGCCTTGTGATGACGGGGTCTATCCAAATGCCCCTATCAAACCAGTTCTGTATCAGTAATGGGTCTGCCTCTTCCTGAATGGACCATAACCTCTGGGAGAATTCAGGCTGGCTACACTTTGTTGTGTGCTAAATGCAAGCACTAGAGTGGCAATTTTTTTATGACTATGGAGATTAAGGGGAGGAGAGTGGCTGAATATCAGTTTGCAGAGAAAACAGTAATTTTCTTGGAAAAATGTCATAACAGCTCATTTGAGCACTTGGCTAAATATAGAGGGTCCATTTGCTCGATGAGATATTAAAGATGGGTCCGTTCATGGATAGCCAACCATACCCATTGCCTAAGTGGGAAGGCATTCACTGTTCATGCCAACAGCTGCTGTGGGGCGAGGTGAGACTTACAGAAGAGATGATAAGGAGTAGATTGATAGTGCCTCTATGTTGAAAGGCCTGCCAAAGGCTAGTGCAATCTTGAGTTCAGTCCAGTTTAGCTCCTTTTCTCTTTTATTAATTTTTCAAAGAGGAGCAGACATGGAGTTTTCCAGGAAAACCATGTCTACAGGGTCGATGAGTGGAATAACTGCAGATAATTTTCTCTTTTATGACTAAAGATACATATACGTTCCATATTAACTACCACAGTGATATTGTAGCTAGAATGGTAGATTTAATGTTTTCTGTTAAATGTTGAGAAGTTTTCCAGCTGAGGATTCTGCAGAGGCAAAGTCCTCATAAACTGGTGCCCAATTAGTGTTGTAATTCCCATATTTCCAAAATTAAGTATAAAGGTTGAAGTAATTAGTAGTTATTTCCTGTATTAGGCACAGTAGAAATTAAGTCTTTCATAACACCACAATTCCTGTAACATTTACTCCCAAGTTCTACCGTGCTACCAATGTTACATGTTTCAGCCAGGACAGGGCTTAGATCCTCTGCATCCCAGAGATCCAATTGCAATTACAGCACCTTTATTAGGCTCTGGTTTAACTGCTGTTACATGGTAATGTAGCTGAGTGTTTGGTTCTTGCTCAATACAAGTTGCTAAGGGAGACACTATCTAGGATACAAAGTTATTTAAGACAGGGATCTACTCCACAGCTTAACTCTGATGGATGCAATCTGGTTGGAGTCCTTTCTCTTTGCATATTTCTCTATCTAAGTGTTATGACCCTTCCAACTTATTATTAAGTATATCATGCGGATGGGCAGATGTTCCAATAATTTTTAAAGAGTATATTTTTCTGGGTGTTTTCTGTTCACAGCAGAATTTTCCCAACTTCAGGATCATCAGCTGACTCCTTTTCACCCTCAGCTAGTGGTCAAGACCTTTCCCAGTGAACTATGATCTAGTCATTTTAATCATCCAAAGATAACTCAAAAGATTGGTAGAATATAATATCCTAAAACTTTGTATTTATTTTTGAGGTACTGCACCATGCCAGCCCACTTCTATCATGTCATATTGCGTTACACAGACTTACAGTGAGAAGAAATTTAACGGGAAGTGACATGGTGTAAGTGATGCACTGACATGTATAATTTAAAGACTATACTCTTGTTGGAAGCAGACACCTGCAATTAATTCAGATACTGGGAATTCAAAATGAAACTGATGATTAAAGCCAGAAGGGACTTAAGATGCATATTACACTCATGAACTGGTGAATTTCTCTGTTTATCTAGCAGAACAGCACAGTTTCAGTTACTAAATTTCTTCTGAGAACTCATCTGTGGAGTACCACTGCTGCTGCTTTGATGAGGTATTATCAGTCTATAAAATACACAGAAATTCAGGTTTCTTCAAGTCCTATCCTATCCATGAAGACAGAGCTTGATTTGAAAGCACTTTAAAAAGGAGACATCTTTGTTTTTTGTTCTCTTAATATTTTTTATTAAATTATGAAATCAATATCCAGATTGGTGACTAGTTTTGTCTAGGAAATTTCAGTTACTTTTTATGGTGCTGTGTTGGTGGGTTCACTGAATATGAAGCAGACATTCTGCTTCATGGACATGACCAGAAGTCATAATTCTGCATGAGCAATTTTGCAAACATATGATGTTACATCTTACCAATACCTCTTCACAGACAATTTTAATGCAACAAAACCTGCTGGCCTTGAAGTGTGCCTACCCATCCTTTGCATTTTTTTTCTATAGTTGCATATCTGTAACCTGAAATTCAGTATTTTGACCATCTCTGATGGCGGGAAAATACTTCTTTGTTTAGCTGTGCCATCCTATGAAAACCCTAAATGAACCAAGAACTTGAGCCCTGCATACTACTACTAATAATGAACATTATGATCTTAAGATTGAAGAAATGTGTACTTACTGTCAATTGAAATAATTCAACATGTGAAAGCTATAGATAACTTTGCATCTATTTACTTAAAAAGACATGATTTAAGAAAGCTACTGGAACAGTTTTGAAATATACATAATGTGAAAAACACAAAAGAACAGCAGCAGCAGCAGAATTCAACCTACTACAACACCAGCAGTTTCCACTGTAAGTTTATACTTACTGACTTTATGGATAGATTATCACTGATCAGCTGCTAACCTGTGTTTATTTACAGATTGTCTGTTATTTCCCACTGGACTACAGACAATTGATCAAGAAGACACTGTTGACAGCCACGTAAATTAGGAAACCAAAGGTTAGGATCTTTGTTTAAAAATAATAATCTTGTGAATGTTAATGCTTAGGGCTCTGTAAAAAGTTTTGTAAAACACTTTTTCCTCCAAGTGTAAACCCTTCTTTTCCTAAGACTATGAGAGCTGTCAGAAAAAATGTAAGAAAAGTAAAACTTGTGCCCTGGAAATGAAAGATTACTCTGGCATTAAGTTCTCACATGTATTAAGAAAGTCCAACAATTAAATAATAGTATAGATATGTGAAATGCATAGCAAACTCAGGGGAATATCCCAGGTGGACGGAACAGGTCATGAACACAAATCCATGTAATCATTGTACTGCAAAGAGGAAGCAGCATTGCCAAGATCCGCCCTTCTGAGCTGAGGCAGACCTCGCTTGCAAAACTGCTGGAAGATGCATTTCCCTGGCATTGGAAATATATATATTCGTATTTCCAACAAAGCTCTTAAGTGCAGGCAGTCTGTCTGATGCCCCCTAAATTGCCCATTATTCATTCTTCCACATCCTGTCATTTCTGGGACTATTTGATTAGGCCAGCATTCCTCTTTTTTTTTTTCTTCTTCTTTTTTTTTTTTTTTTTTTTTTCCCTGGCTAGACTACTTCTATCAGCCAATAACAGGGGTTTGAATTGTGAGGCTGGCCAACCTAGTACAACATACTTGCTTCATTTTCCCTGAAGAGTTTGGCAGTCCTGAAAGACATGCTCAGTGTAAACGAATAACTGAGAATGTAATTAAGAGGCATGTTAAACTATAAAAAAGGGGTAGTAACCACAGTATGCTTTCATTAATTAAAGCACTTTCTAATATCAGCCAATTACATCAACCTTCTCTGGCCCTTATATTTCTTAGGCTTTGTGTAACCGGTCCCTTTATCTCTAATGGGATCCTTATAATGCTGACCATGTGGCTTTAGAACAACACCAAAATGCTAATCTAATCCCCAGTGTTGCCCAAAGGCATTACATGGGCCCTGACATGGATCCAAGATTGGTGGCACCCTAATTCAAATAAAAGCAAGAATTAGGGCTGATCAGGTGTCTCAGTGACAACAGTACAATGAGCGATTGGGGGAAGGTGGGGGCAGGTTGGGGAGGGGGAGGTGCCAGCAGCAAACGATCAAGCACATTTCAAAAGTAATTGGTCTCCAGGGAGGGTGTGGGTTGCTTCCTAGACCACTTCTACAGAGCCCTTTGCACCTTGCCAGCTGGAGGGAAAGTGCAGCCACTTCCAGAGAATAGCAGCAGGGCTAATGGAAGTGCATGTATGTGTGAAAACGGAAAGCAGGCAGCCTGAAACCAAAGGAGTCCATTAAAACAGGACTTCCTTCCAGATTTTCCTTTTTTTTAAAAAAAAAATTCAGTCTTGTCATTACGCTGATTTCACAGATAGCTAGATTAAATGTGGGAAGTTAGGATCCCTAAGAGAACCAGTTTAAAATCACAGGGCTACACTTCCATCCCTGTCTTGCTGCATATGCGGCATGAAATTAAATTACTTCAAAGGCACAGTAAGGTTTTTCAGTATTATTTGTGTGTATTTTTTTTCTATAACGCTGACTTTTGTGGAGGACTTTTATTCTGCAGATCTTGAGGCATTCTCCAGTTTCATGACTGCACCGTCATCTCTACTTTGTGCAATGGGGAAAAGTGCTGAGCGCTGGTGTTTTGTGCTTAAAGACACTGAATGCAACTTCCAAAAAGGACATCTTCATACGGGCTCACCCCACTAGATTACAGGCATCTTCCCAAAAATAAATAAATAATAATAAAAAAAATCTCTGCTGCAGCTCTAAATGGAGCAACTGAATAGATTGTGTAATGAGAAACCAAATAACCCAGGTAATATTTCAGCTCATTTTAGTTGTTAGAAACTCCCCAGGAATTCTCTTTATCAGACTTGCCCTGGCTTCTTGCTCTGCCAAGTCAGGTACCAGCAAGTCTCTAACTTTAGCCTGTAACCACTATTCAGGCATGATTAAGCTTTTCCAATGCAACTAAAACACAGCATTTAGTCAGTGGAATTTAACACTCTCTTTCAAGATCCATCTCTGTGTTGCTGTGTCCCGGGCAGCTTGTCCAATCCAATCTGTGTTTTTGGGCATTAGGGCAGAAAATTTTACGTCTTGTTGGGAAGGTGACTGTTAGATTTGCATTCAGAAAGCTGTAAGAGGACCCCAAATTTTGATTACTTTCTCCTGTATCTTTTTTATGGCTCTGCAAGTGACAGAAACATGTGTAACAGGTGATTAAGCTCTGATTTTTTTTCATCTGCTGGAAAAGTATAGAAAGATCTGAGAGTGCATTAGAAGATAGGGCTTGCTGATAGACTAGATCAACTTCTGCAAAATAATTTCTGAGTGGGTAGCAGAAGTACATTTATATACATAATTTTTGTCATTGGCTTTTTTTTTCTTTGACAATAAAATCTTCACTTATTTCACTCCAACTTTACCATGTAAGTAAACACAGCTTTGAATTGTGTTAGTTCACCTTGAAAGCCATAGTTTAATGCAGAAAGTTTCTAGAAACAGGCAGACTGTGGGTTTTGTGTGTTCTCTGTCATGACCCATCCTCTACAAAAACAACCTACATGTTGTTAGAGCAACCTGCTTTCTGCCATGTGAACACCATCTGACTATTACCAAAATATTTCAGTCTTACAGTCCAATTTACTGAATACTCTTCTTTCTGTCCCAAGCTATTCTGATGAAGATTTAAATAAAAAATTGACTACTATACTTTTTTTATCTCCTTGCTGAAAGAATGTTGGACTTGACTGCCACCAGGCTATACATTTTTTAACCCTGATAATAAGACAGGTTAAATCCAGACATATTGTCACAATCTTATGTTGGCAGGACCAATGGAGACACAGAGACTTTGCACGAAAGGAACAAGTTTGTGGTGAGAGATCATCCCACAGCAGCTTCCTGCTGCTATGGAAGTTGATGGGGTGCCCCTTAGTGCAGTGCAGAACCTCAGGCAATCCACACTGTTGCTTTTTTCCAGCCTTTCGCAGGAGATGGCCACCTCCTCACCTTGCAAAGAACAGCTCTCCCTTTGCATGGAGAGATTAACTGGAGTATTACCGTCCACATGCTGCAGTTTTGCTTTTGTCCTCTTCTGAATGCATTTGCCTGTTAGTGGAAATATATTCTCTTAATTCTGGAGGGTGTAACAACTCTGATCATATTTTTAGCTGCTTTACGTATCACACAGCAGACCTATAATGTATGCTCTCAAAAAGACAACTAATTTTCATTTTCAATCAGCTTCTCCACAAGATTTTTCACATAGCCTCACTTCACACCACTAATTTCATTTTAGACCTGCCATCATATCACACATCCCCTTTGCCTGCTGTGCTAACATGTTTTCACATGCTTATCCTTTATTACTGCAAGAGAGGCAAGACTCATAACGATGCTCACCCTTACACTTTGCAAAAGTTCTGGGGCAGGATCCTGGCTCCACCAGAACAAAAAAAAGCAGAGAGAGAAAGGACTTAAAGATAAATAAGGAGAACAGGAGAAAACAATTAAATTAAGAGTAAATAGAAGTTCTAGCCTGAGCATACTCAAGGTTACTTCAGCAGCACTTAGCTGTTGTGGAGGGGAACCTGGCATTGCATTTCTTCAAAATACCCTGTGTAAAGCTCTAAGCTTTGAGACAGGGGAGTTTTTAGTTCATATTCAAGCAATTTCCATTCAGTGCAGGCAAGATTCCCTTGTTACAGTCCAGCCAGTTTTTCATTTGAGCTGCTCTATATGAACATATGGAGGCAGCTTTCCACATTCCAGGTGCAGAGAATGGTGCTTGCCCCAGCTCAGTGCCTACCTCGCTGTGCAGTGAAAATGGCTGGTGGAGGGGAGGCAGCTTTTGCAGTCAGGCAGCTTCTACCCACAGACGTATGCTGCAATGGTCACCAGCGATAAGGTGACTCGGTCCTCCCATATTTCCAAAATGGCAAAGCCCAGGCTTTCATGTTTTATGGGAATTAGGTGTGCTGTGGTCATCTCCTAAGGTATCTCCCTTCTCTTAGCAGAGACAACAGACTTAGCTTTTAAACTTGCCCCTTGACTTTCCACTTGCGAGGGTGGAAGCAACAAAGGGAGCACTTGCAGATCAAAGGTCCATTGTGCAGAGAAAGTGGTCTGCACACCAGTGTGGTGGGTCCCTGATCCCGGTGCTCCTGCTCCCACCCTGAGTGCATCATCACTGGCTCTGCACCCACCAGCTCCCAGTCTGTCACTCTAACAAGCTATTATTTTGCAGAAGCCATCCACTCTAATTACCCCTGTGCCAGGAGCAGTGACATCTCTGCTGATGGCCAGCACTCCCGTTATGTGTCTTGCTGAAATACCCAGCTCGTTCCTTTGTGTGCAAGTGGCTCAGAGTAATTGGGAACAGAGTATAATATTGGGTCGCTGGGGTAAGGTAAGGATACAAAACATATTACTGTTTCACATAATAGGGACAGAAAGGTGAAAAGAATTGATTGACTGGTTTTGGAGGTTCACTGACATTAGCTCAAGTGAAGGCCCTTTTCTGCTCCTTGCCTTGAACATGAATCGGAAAAATCTCGTGTGTCATCACTTTTCTTAGTTGAAACAAAATTAATCCAGAAGAGAAGTGGGAATGAGCAGAGTTTTTTTCTCCAAGTTTTGTTGTTAATTAAAAAAACAATTACCAAGGATTTCTAATTACTTTACAAGTACACTATAGCCTGTACCTGCTCCTCAGCAAATTAGAGAGATAATACTTAAAACATCTTATTAAACAGAATTGCTCTTCTTCCATATCCATTCACCCTTCTGCTTAACAGGCTTTTCGAGCAACACCTCTGTGAAACATTTGTGTCCATTAAGGTATCTCACTGCTATTTATATTGTTCAATAGTTTCCATGTTTTTCTGTTGAAAATGCAGTAAAATGGCAAGCCTGGGCTAAGGGGCAGTGTTGGAAAGACCTTCAAATATGTCTGTTATAACAGATGGCCCAAGAAAAGTGGCTGCATAATATGTTGAGCACTGTGGTAAGAAGGTGATAATCACTTCAGAAATTCTATAGACAGCCTTGAGATACAAGCACCAAACACCATGGATACAGAGAGGGGAGGATGGGCAAAAACTTGACTTAGCCTTTGAGAGGAGGTTGATAAAGTTAGAGTAAGTCTGTGATCTATGTTACAGGGAACAGAAAATCACCCAGGAATTAACCAGGTGAAAAAGCAGCAAAGCATTGGTGATTTGGGGCAGCAAATACATAAGCATCACTGTTTGGCCCCTGATGGTGCTGAGTTTTCTGTAGAAATACTGCATTTAATTCCAAGCAACCAGTAACAGAAAAGCAGTGACCTTATTAGAGGAATTCAGCATCAAAATACCAAAACAATAGAGAGATTAATGATGATGGCAGTGATTCACATGCTGTTCAGACAAAAAAACCCCATATTTGATAACTGTTCTGAAATATTTAAAAGATATGAACAGAGAATATGTGCTACAAAGGGAACTGTAATATGACCTTAAGAAACCATATTGCTATTTAGACATGGTTTAAAAAAAAAAGGAAAAAAAAAAAGAAAAAAGCTTCCTGACAAAGATGTTTTAGAGTTTGGAGTGATTTTCAAAGAGAAGCACTAGAGTCCCATTGATTTAGGTACTGGACTTTAGCTAAAGGGCAAAGCAATAGCTAGTAAAGCATATAGGCCACCCTTGCTCAGGACTTCTAATGATCTTTTATTCTTTCCCAAATGTCAGTGGTGTAATTCTTTGTTTCATAGCCTGAAATCCTTGGACTTCTCTCAATTATAGTGAAAGCAACTGAAGTGAAATAGAAAATAAGTAAGAAAATTTCACAATGGTATTTTTGGGGGGTGTGTGTTGCCATTTTCAACTCAGCGTAATACGCATTATAAGGTCCACCTCCTTTTTTCAATGTAATTAATTGGTCACTTACTGACATATACAGATGCTACAAACATTAATTGGTTAAGGTAATACTTTAACTTCTTCCCTCCTCCCCAGATGTAAGTGTAGAACTAAGAATTTTCTTGCATTTGGAACAACCAGCTCAGAGGTTTTAGATTTTGCTTTTAAAGAAAGCCTTCACATTTTAAATACTTTAAAAAAAAAAAAAATTCTATTTTTTAGCATTGGATCAGTTACTGTTTGATGTCAAATCCCTGACTGAATCTTCCTTCAAATATTTTTTTAGGTTGTTATTTACTCTCAGTATCTACATTTTATATTGCAGATAAAGTGTGACCACTCCAAAATGTAACATCCGTTTTACAGTTTATTAGAAAATACTGTTTAAAAGTCAAGACACCAGGAACAAAAAAGCTCACTTACCTTGGAATACCCTAGAATTAAAATTTTTCTCACCTTAATTCTTAGTTACTATATCATTCAGGACTGTAAAATATGTGCTGTGAATGTTTCTTCCTGAGTGTTTAAAAGCACCTTTTTCCCTATTTTTTTTTCCCTCTCCCACACCCACCCTGTGGATTTTCATATACTTTGGGAGAAAAAATGGTCTTTGAAAACTGAAAGGTCAGCTTGGGCTTGTAAAACCCAGTATACAGTTTGGTTACTCCAATTTGCTGTGCACTTAAGAATCTCATTTAACTATTTACGTTGTGCATCGCTTTGTATTTACATTCAGCACATGGTAACAGTAATGTTACTTATGCAAAATACAATACATGGAACTTTTTCTGAAATAACCAGTTAGTCTTAGAGTTTCTATACGATCTCCCTCCTGAGTAAGTAATAAGAACAAAATCTCATATTGAATGATATTCTTAGGAACATATGTTTTAATTGGTTCCTGTGCACCATCATGTTTTCCAAGATGGCAGTACCACGAAGCAACATTAATATCTATTCAAAGCAAAGTAGATCACAGCTGGCAGGTAGATTTTATTAGAGACTTATGAGGAAGAAATAAATTAAGCCACATGGGATAAAACCGAATAGGTTGAGGGCTGACTGAACCCAGAATGTTATCCACCCTCCTATGTCAAATTTGTCTGGCTTGCAACTTTAACTAGGTTGTCCTTGAAAACAATAAAATGAGGTGCTGTGTTTGTTGTGGAGGACTTCTCTTCCAGAAAACATAAAAGGCACCAGCATTTGTCTGGGTTCCCTGTTTCTGCAAGGATCTTGCTTCACTGGTTCACCTTTCCGTGTTGCAAAGGCAGGCGTGAGTTTTCATCCCAGTAATGTTGCCGTAAATAGAAATTAACTCCCTAAAATTGACAGGTCTACCTGGCTGTATGTGCGCCTCAAAGCTTTTTCCTTTTTTTCCACTCTATCAGCTGGCTTAATAAAAATGGCTTTTCTGTAAAAACCTTTCTTGAGTTTGCAGCATATGTAGGGACTGAAGCTGGGTCATTCAAATTTAGTTTAAATCATTAGTGATGAGAAACTATTATATCTGATAAACAGTGGTGTGTGGGTCTTGTTAAAAAAGGATGATTTTAGCCTATGAGATGCAACAAAGCTCTGATGATACGTATGTTTTGAGAAGGACCGAGCATCCTTCTGCACCAGCACTGCAGTGCAATGCCCCTGCTAATGTCCTCTGCTGGTCAAAAGTCAGACAAAGAAGCTGGGTCAGAACACAGCTTCATCTCGTGCAGATTCTGATTAATTTGCTCATATTAGCACACACCTCCCTTTCTGAGGCTACGGGCCCCAGCAGGTCTGGGTAGAAACCATTGAAAATTGGGTGATACAACAGCTGCCAATTTGATGAGAATGAAACATATTTAGTGAAAGTGCATGGATTTAATTGAAGTCTTTCAAGGGGAAATATTTCCTTCCAATAAGACCAAGTGCTTTGTTTAATCTTAAATGATGTTAGAATTAAAAAAAAAAATAATAAAAAGTTGATGTAACACATGGTCAGCTAACAGATATGAAACACTGTGACCTCTGCAAGTGATACTGCAATTATTTTTTCTTGCTAGGCAGTCCTGAGTATATGTACCCGAATAGTCTGAGACTTGAAAAGTTTGAAAGCTTGATTTAATTTCAATTTCTATAAGCAAGCAATGAAAACTACTCCAGCACTGGTGAAAGAAAAAGCACAATGCTCTTGAAATAAGCATTTTTTGACACTTTTTTGTTTTTTGTTTTTTTTCTTTCCTCCACAAGTTTTTGCAAATACCACTTGAATACAAGTAGAATTATAGGATGAAAATCTTTCTTGTTTGTTTTAATTTTGTTGTGGCATATTATCAGTCAATTGTAAAACTCAGAGAAAGGCGGCGGGATACTTGCATCTGAAAAGAAGTACATTAAGATATTTAATATCTTATTTTTGAAGAAAATTCTTGAGATTATTCTAATGAAAATGATTATTAAATTCCATCTATTTACATTTTCATTTTCTTAAACCTGAAAGCACTTGGTGCGCATTTCATCACTTCCCTGCAGATAGGAAACTCATTTGTCAGATTCACCTTCTAGTTGTGCAGGTCTTCCACAATGAAGAAGCAGAGAGAGAAATATTAACAAAAAAAGAAATGTCTATAAAGCAGTGGAAATTGGTGGGCAGCTTAAGGGACAGACCTGATTTCTTTTACAAAATTTAAATTATTCTTTGCAATTGACTGTATTTCAAGTTGCCAGTGCCCCCTTAACTTTCAGGTCTTTGTGAGAACAGAATTGCTTTATGCAGAAGCTGACCTATTTTATTTCCTTTTTCATGTATATTTCAGCACATGAAAGTTAGTAGCATCCTAATATATTATATACTTTAATTATGACATGGTTGTATTTGTGTAGTTTCAATGCAGATGCACTTTTCTCCATGTTCTGCATGAACCAGTTGCCTTCAATAAGGTGACCTCTTTCTTTCAAAAACTATTTATTACAGTTGCAAGACCTACATATTCTATTTCCATCTGCACTGCTGCTGGCTCTTGGAATATGCTGGCAGCAGGCTGTTTTCCTTTAGCTGTGGTAATAGCCAATAGAAAAACAAGCATTGATATAAATTCATTGAACCAGCAAATAAGCATTAATAAAACTGGACAAAGGATTACATAGACTCTTAAAATTATGGGAGAAACTTTTGAAGGTTTTATGGTGTTCTAGATGTAGTGGTATAAGGATACAAAGAAAACAAGGGAGAAGCGTAAGGAGAAGTGATATTTATGTTTTCCAACTTATAAAAGTTGGAACAAACATTTCTGAAGGGCTTGCAAGTTCAAAAACATGCACATTTTTTCAAGCCATCTGCCTGACTTGTCCAGGTTTCCATGTCTGAAAGTTTCCTTATGTTTTCCAAAGGTATGAGTTGTCCCAAGAGAAATATTTTGTCTTTTTACAAACTTGTCCTTTCTTGGAATCTTAAGCAAGTTAAAAAGAGGAAAGGTAAAATTATGTACATGAAGGTGATATCCCAGGTATAAGCCTGCAAAACAGTCTGTGGGTTTAGTAGCTATCTGAGGTACTCAGCTTTTATCTCCCACACATCTAATACACCATTTTTGCCTAAACTGCCTCTTGGTTGCATGTATCACTCTGGAAAGGTCAGGCCTTTCCCAGTCTACCTGTGTCTAAAGTACTAGAACCTGAGAAATCTTTCAACTCTTCTAAATTAAAAATGGTCCCTATTAAGCCAATTGTTAACCATCCTCTACTTTTCCTGTTATACGATTTGCATGTGGCAGTAAGCAGACATTAACAGAGGTGTTAGGAATGCAGTCAAGATACAGAAAATGGCCTGATTTGATTAAAAAAAAAAATTCTGTAAGAATTTTTTCCTTGTAATACAGGTTTGCCAATAGCAATTTTCTTTACTACAGCTTTTATGCTGCAATGTCATGACACACTGGCAAAAGTTTGCTGAGGTTTGAAATTGGTTTGGTCAACCTAAGCTGTGTTTCATTGATGTTAAATCATTATGTTATCAAAGCCGTCTCCTTCAAGAAATTCAGTGCTACTCTTCTGAGTATTTGAGTATTTTAAGGATTGAATAGAATTCAAGGTGTTTTTACTGTATTTTGGCTGCAATGTCTTACTGTAGAAATTATGTCCATATCATGTCACTAGAAGAATGTCCATGGCACAGTGTTGGCTTGACAGAAGCTCTTATGTGTCCCACAAGCCTGCTACAGTGTCCCTTTGACTCTGGCTGATTACAATCCCTTCCAAGGGCATTGCAGATCTATATGCTTCTTAATCTGATTGCACCAGGAAAATGGCCCTCTGAGAACTCAGTGCACACTTGTACTTTCACTAAAATGGTGACCTTGTATCAACGGATTTGGAGAAGGCTGAGGTACTCAACAACTTCTTTGCCTCAGTCTTCACTAGAAACTTTTCTCTTCGCCCCTCACAAATTGATGGACCAAAAATGGGGAGCAGGGGGGTAAAGCCCCTCCCACTGTAAAGGAAGATCAGGTTCAACACCACCTGAGGAACCTCAATGTACACAAGCCTATGGGACCTGATGAGATGCGTCCCAGAGTCCTCAGGGAATTGGCTGATGTAGTTGCCAAGCCACTCTCCATGATATTTGAAAAGTCATGGCAGTCAGGTGAAGTCCCTGCTGACTGGAAAAGGGGAATGCTGTGCCCATTTTTAAAAAGGGAAGAAAGGAGGACCCTGGGAACTACCGACCTGTCAGCCTCACCTCTGTGCCTGGGAAGATCATGGAACAGATCCTCCTAGAAGCTATGCTCAAGCACATGGAAGACAGGGAGGTGATTTGAGACAGCCAGCATGGATTCACCAAGGGCAAGTCCTGCCTGACCAACCTAGTGGCTTTCTATGAAGGAGTGACTGCATCAGTGGACAAGGGAAAAGCAACGGACGTCATCTATCTGGAGTTCTGTAAGGCCTTTGACACAGTCCCCCACCATATGCTTCTCTCTAAATTGGAGAGATATGGATTTGATGGGGGGACTGTTCCGTGGATAAGGAATTGGCTGGATGGTCACATCCAGAGGGTAGTGGTCAATGGCTCCATGTCCACATGGAGACCGGTGACAAGTGGAGTCCCTCAGGGGTCCATACTGGGACCAGTGCTGTTTAATATCTTCATCAATGACATAGACAGTGGGATTGAGTGTACCCTCAGCAAGTTTGCAGATAACACTAAGCTGAGTGGTGTGGTTGACACGCCAGAAGGACGAGATGTCATTCAAAGGGAGCTGGGCAAGCTGGAAAGCTGGGCCTCTGTGAACCTCATGAGGTTCAACAAGGCCAAGTGCAAGGTCCTGCACCTGGGACGGGGCAACCCCCGGTATCAGTACAGGTTGGGGGATGAAGGGATTGAGAGCAGCCCTGCCAAGAAGGACTTGGGGGTACTGGTAGATGAAAAGCTAAACATGAGCCAACAATGTGTGCTTGCAG
Source organism: Pelecanus crispus (assembly GCF_030463565.1). NCBI lineage: Eukaryota > Metazoa > Chordata > Aves > Pelecaniformes > Pelecanidae > Pelecanus > Pelecanus crispus. The sequence goes on along the minus strand of NC_134676.1, from coordinate 83,765,859 downwards.
CCCAGAAAGCCAACTGTATCCTGGGCTGCATCAAAAGAAGTGTGGCCAGCAGGTCAAGGGAGGGGATTCTGACCCTCTGCTCTGCTCTGGTCAGACCTCACCAGGAGTACTGAGTCCAGCTCTGGGGTCCTCAGCACAAGAAGGACATGGACCTGTTGGAGCGGGTCCAGAGGAGGCCACCAAAATGATCCAAGGGCTGGAGCACCTCTCCTACGAGGACAGGCTGAGAGAGTTGGGGTTGTTCAGCCTGGAGAAGAGAAGGCTGCGAGGAGACCTTATTGCTGCCTTTCAGTGCTTAAAGGGGGCCTACAGGAAAGATGGGGAGAATCTTTTTAGCAAGGCCTGTTGTGACAGGACAAGGAATAATGCATTTAAACTAAAGAAGAATAGATTTAGACTAGACATAAGAAAGAAATTTTTTACAATGAGGGTGGTGAGGCACTGGCACAGGTTGCCCAGAGAGGCAGTGGAGGCCCCATCCCTGGCAACATCCCAGGCCAGGTTGGACGGGGCTGTGAGCAGCCTGATGTGGTTAAAGCTGTCCCTGCTCACTGCAGGGGGTTGGGCTAGATGATCTCTAAAGGGCCCTTCCAACCCAAAGCATTCTATGATTCTATTATTCTATGATTCTATAATAATGCTCAGACAATGCTCTACAATACTGTGTTGTCATGGTTTAGCCCCAGCCAGCAACTCAGCACCACGCAGCCGCTCACTCACTCCCCCTGCCCCAATGGGGTGGGGGAGAGAATCGGAGGAGTAAGAGTGAGAAACACTCCTGGGTTGAGAAAAGAACAGTTTAAAAACTGAAATAAAGTAAAATAATAATAATAATAACAACAATATAATAACGATAATAATAACAATAATAACATACAAAGCAAGTGATGCACAATGCAATTGCTCACCACCCACCAACTGATACCCAGACAGTTCCCAAGCAGCGATCGCTGCTCCCCGGCCAGCCCCCCCAGTTTATATACTGAGCATGACGTCATATGGTATGGAATAGCCCTTTGGGCAGTTTGGATCAACTATTCTGGCTGTGCCCCCTCCCAGTTTCTTGTGCACCTGGCAGAGCATGGGAAGCTGAAAAGTCCTTGACTAGCATAAGCAGTACTTAGCAACAACCAAAAACATCAGCGTGTTATCAACATTCTTCTCCTACTAAATCCAAAACACAGCACTGTGCCTGCTACTAGGAAGAAAATTAACTCTATCCCAGCTGAAACCAGGACACATGTCCAGCTTTGGGCACTCCAATATAAGAGAAAACATCCATAAACTGGAGCAAATCTTCCAAAGCTGGTTAGATGCTGGCGCACTTTCCCCATGATGAGAGGCTGAAGGAGCTGGACTTCAGCTCAGACTGAAGAGGCTTTTTCTTTAAATTTCATTTGCAAAACTGGGCTGGAAACCTTACACAGCCAAGTTCATTTGTAACATACAGAAGTGTTAAAAATCTAAAAAGAACTTCCTCTTTTTTTTCCTTGCAATTTTCCCCCATTATTACTGAAACATTACAACTTCAAGGAAAATTTTGGTTTGAGCTTGGAGAAAAGTTTAAGGGGGCATCTTCATCATGTCTTTTTTAGAAATTACTCTTAGAAATATTAGATTTGGTGAGAGTATAAAAAGTGCACTTTATAGTCTTTTATCAGTGTAGTTTATATCTGAATAAAGGTGCAAAAGTCCTGTCTAAGTTCATTTTATATGTGTACAATGTGAAAATAAATCACCTTTTTATTTTAACTCATTTATGTCTAAATATTTAATTAGCTTCCATTCACTGAGCATCAGTTTTAATATGTCTACTCAACACCCTTAGTTTTAAAAATGTAAATACCAAGACTATTTTTTTAGTAAAGACAGGGGTCTAACCCTGCTCCTCACAAGGGAGATAGCTCATCACCAGGACAGAATTAAGTTGTATATGGTACTTTCACAAATTGATTAAAAATGCATGAGTTTCAGGCACTGAAACAAATGGCCTCATGTTCTCTCTTCTTGATCCCTACCCCACTCTGTCTAATGGTTCTTCCTACTTCTTTGGGCTGATCCTGGAGCTTGCTTAAAGCTGAGCAAAAGAAGTCATGTGTTGGATTGTTACTGGTTAGGGAAACTGTAAAGGATATACAACTCTTTGTAGGTATTTTGCATTTTCTGAATTTGTAATTTGCAAAACTCTTCAAGTTTGTATTTGAACAGGGGCTACCCATGGCTAATCCTTCAATATCTCTTGGTCATAATTACCTCCTTTCAGTTCCCTGAGCTTTATATCTGTGTCAGCAGCTTTCTGATCTGACTGAGGAAGCTGGTTAAATGAAGGAAAATGCCCTGTGCCAGGGGCAGAACCGGACCAGGTGTAAGTGGAAGAGGAACCACACACAGAAGTGGCCTTCATCTTGCAGAATGACAAACAAACAAACTAGGTGGTAGATTTAGATGACTCGTAAGGATAGCTAACCAGACATTGTAAATTATTTGCCATGAAGTTACAGCTATGAGTGCTTTTGCTTCAGTTAGAAGAATGGGAAAATAATATCCTTACTCTCTAGTTAACAAATCCTGAGAGATCCTGCAGTCATGACCTAACACAGGTAACACTCCTATCTGCACAGTTTTTGAACAATTTGCAAACACCTTGTTCTTCTAGTCTTTGCAGATGCTTCTACCATACGTTGAATGGTGAAATATTTATTGTCTGTATAAATATGTAGTAAAATTATTTAGTATATTCTCAGAAACTCAATAAAATAGTAAGCAAAGCATTTCTGTCACTTTATGCACTAAAACACTGAATTCACCACCCTTTCAAAAATTCCCATAATTTAAAAACTTTTTAAAATGGAAATTTTGTTCTAAACATAGAAGTGAGAAACTGGAAAATTATACCAAAACTGCTAATATTTGATAACAGCTGAGTTAGTTAACATTTTTTTTTTCCTCTGAAACCAAGGTTTATAGGAAAATCATCCCTACCAAGATATGGATTTTGTAGCTGGTTATATCCTTTTATTATCTGGAAGTTGGAGTAAAATAATTCTGTTTCCAGTGGGACTCTCTCCTCAAACTATGGCTCTTGCAATCTTCAGAATAAAGTACCTTCTAAAGTGGTTTTTGACATAAAATATGATACCTGTATACAATGATCTTTGCTATTTGATTTTTACAAAATGCAAGGTGCACTTTTGATCGTGTATATGAACTTTGAAATTATATGGGTCTCATCTATCTTAGCTATTGCTCTGATAGTTGTAGTCCTCTGGTAGGAGGGAAATCTGCCCCAGAAAACCCTCCACTCCCATCTTAGTTTGTTCAAATAGGAGACTGAGCAGGGCAGAAGCAATTGTGAAGGACAACGAATATTGGAAAGGTGGCACTTATTTCATGCACATGTAATATAGATTGCTGCCATTTGTGAGGATTTTTAGTGCTTCTAATTAAACCAAATACTATAAAAGTAGAAAAAAAAATCAATTAGATAAACTGAGGGATTGAAAAATATTACTAACTCCAAACCCCGTGAAACCAATGCCCAAAATATATGAGGGTCAGCTGAAGTAAACACATTTAATCTCTATACTGTATTATTATTACTTTTTTCCTATCCCTTTCTAAAGCATGTGTACCTATAAGAAAAGCAATAGCCACAGATAATAATCATGCTGCCAGTTGAGGTATCATACCTAGGATTAGCTGGGGCTTAGGAGGAAGACAAGGTCATTGCCAGGGCTCTCCAATTACTACTAGTATCACTACCTTTTCTAACATGTCAAATGACGACAAGCTTTTGAAGGCTAAATCCAACAGCAGCAGCTTCTAGATGGGTTAGTGGTAAATGAGTGACACCAAGTCTGGGAGTTTGACATTGTTTGTCAAGATAAGTTCACAATGAAGATGACTTTCATTTCTAATATAAGCTATCATAAAAAGGATTGCTCCTGTAAACTGGGCTGCTAAATGCCTCACCCTGACAAGAGAGAGGCGTTAAACAAAGTTAATGAAAAATTCCTATGAATTGGTTTTAAGTTATATTTTCAGCAGTTTTTGTTTCACTTTTTAGTCACAGCTAAATTTGCATTGTTCCTTTAATTAATGGGGTTTTGGGAATGCTAACCTGTCAAAGGTCCGCACTGTTTGTTTCCTAGCAATGTTTTTCAACATTTATGCAATAAAATACAGTGGGTGGAGAGAAATGCTGTAACCAGAGGGCTCACAAGCTGAATGTTATTTGTTTACTCTTTAGCATAATTTGATTCCTGCTTCCCTGATAAACAAAAAATGACTTGATAATTCTCTCCCTCTTGGGGGCAGGGAGGGTAGAAGGGGAAGAAAAGGAGAGCTTGCATGCAATATGGCAGTTTCACAAGTGATATTCACAGGATCCCCTAGAATTTGGGTCAAAACACTTAAGGAAACTCTAGAGTATTCTACCAGTAAGTCACAGAGAAATTAATTGCTTCTGGAAATTTTATTTATTCCCCATTGTTCATTAAGCAGATGGGTTACTTGTTCTTACCTACCCTTAATTGTCAGGATCTGGAAAGAATTTGGTGAAATTCAGCCCTTTCTTAGGGTCATTGCTTTAACCTGTCTCCAAGTCCTGAGGCAGGGGGTGAATTTGGCTGCAGGGCATGAGCACCCCATGCTCCTGGTCACCGTGGCATATGGCTAGGTACCCTCCCAGGGAGCACACTGTTGCATGGGTGGGATGTCCCAGTGTAGGATGCTACCAAGCTGTAGTGATCGCTGTGAAGTGCGGACTTGGAAACTAAGGTAACTTTTTGAAAGGTATGGTCTGAAACTTTTGGGGTTTTCTGAAGGAAATGTGGGAGCACAACCCTGTGGATTTGGCAGCAAATTTGGCAAGCCCTGACTTGTAACAGGCAAATGTTTGGAGAAAAAGATACAACAAAAATAGTGTTTGTAAGCTGTTCTTTTTAAAGCAAACTGAAGCTTATAAAACTAGTATAAAGTATTTACGTCTCAAAATTGTAATGTGAGGTCATTTATTCATCCCTTCAGAAAAAACAACTCAGTGCTGACCCCAATCCTTATTCTCCTCCGCTCAACCTGCTGCTTTTCTGCAGTGAATACAGTGAAGTGTCTTTAAAAAGCTGCCATTAACCAAATACCAGGCTGCATTTTTTTCAAAGACTTAAACTGAAGAATAAAACAGTGTTCTCATCCTCTGTTTAGTCCTTTGGCATAAATAACTTTTGATAATCTGTTACCTTGTTTTTCTTATTTCTCATGTGAATAATTTTCTTATAAAAAGGCCCCAATATGAATACAGCATTGTAGAAGATGTGTAAAGGATACTAAAGTCCTTTGAAATAAGACTGCCTTCAAATGTGCATTTGACCTATTTAATAGGATTTGTTGGTTGTGATTTAGATTTAAAAAAATCCACTCCCCCACCCAACCAAAAAGCTGATTTGTTTCCATTCTATTTCAGAAGTTGATTTTACAACTGAGGTTTTTTTGTGTTGTACAAGAAGGGCTTTTGAAGAGAAATTTTGACCCTGAAGTTGATAAGGAGTCTTACCTTGGAATTTCTAATGGTGAACAACAGAAAGACCTAATTTCCAGCAAGAAAGGATAACATGCCAGTTCTATTAATTACGGCTTTTACCTAGACACAGGGATTCAGAAGAAGCAGCTGACTGTAGTTTTATCTACTAGGCCTACAGCCTGTCATCAGAAAATTAGTCTCTCAGGCAGTGGCGGTTTGTATCCTCTCATATAATACTTAAATGGTACAACTGTAAATGCATATTGGAGAATTCCAATGTGAAAAATTTAAATTGTGTTTTGTTATGGTGTCTAATATCCTTCTGTTATCAAAAATCTAACTTAATCCTTTAAGTTTGGCTTTTCAAAGAGCTCATTACTTGAACAATTTTGCTGAGTGACTCAGCACTCAAGTCTAGACACAAACATACAGAAAAACTCCCCCCAAACCCCCTAAAATATACTTTCAGTCTGAGTTTCTGCTCTCTTGACAGCGATCCTGTGCAACTCAGGTTCGTTCTTTTATTGGGAACTCATGATTTTTCTCCTTCCTGGGGAATTTGTATACCCGTGAAGCTGTATTGAGATTTAGCTGAGAGCAGCAATATTTTCCAAACACAGACACAGGGAGAAAGAGAGAAAAATGTGGGGTTTTTACATGCATTTTTTGCCTCTCTACTTTCAGATAGGTAAATAATTATATGTACTGTGATTTTACTGTGCTGTTAGCAGATTCCTTGTGGGATTGTGTTTTGTTTCTCATCATCTAAGTTATTCATTCTCTACAACACAAAGTTGAGTCCTTCTTCAAGGGCAGAGAATGTTCTTTGCATTTACCCATTTTTTTTTCTCCTTTTTTTTTCCATAAGGGCTCCCATGAGCTCTAAAATTAAGACAGTCCTGACTGAAGTGGTACAAGGACCGTGCTGATCTCAAGCCAAACAAGAGGGTGTTCTCAGGAGACCTGTAACCTGGAAGCGCTAAGCTTGAAAATGTCTGCTTTCTGCCTTTCTCAGGGATATTCTGACCCCCAGGTAACTTCTTTTCCAGGAAGTACAGTATTGTGCCTTTACTGATATCATTCAAGCTTGGCATGAAAACAGATGTCTGGTCCAGAAGCTTTTAGAAGATGCATCTGCCCTCAGTTGTCCCTACCTCTTGCATTTTTTATCTCTTTTCTTTGAACGCATACAGATCATCATGTGTGCTTAATTTACAGTTCATTAGATCTGCTTGTATCCCCTACCAGCAGCCGCTTCTCTCCCACATACTCACATGTCAGTGTATGTTGATGAAGTTTGCATAACAAATGAGTAATTACCAAATCAGAGGAGAACATCAGGTATCACAAAGATATCAAGAGGTTCTGAATAGTCGTCTTGAATATCAGTAGCCTTTAACCTCACCTAACAATGGCACTGGTGTTTACTTAATGGTCCTTCAAGAAGCCAAACTAATAATGTGCTAGGTAAAAGTAGCAACAAGTTGACATCTAACTGAAACTCAACAATGCATATAAACAATTAAAATATTTATATTAACTCAGCTATGCTTAAGTACCTTTTAAAGTGTCTTTTTAGGATTTATGAGCAGCTGCTCTGTTGGGTAGGTTGAAATAATCCCACTACAGTGTTATCGTTATTGTAACAGCTTGTTCACCACCACTGTTTCTGTAAAACCCGAACTGCTGTCCTCCATCTTACATTAAACAACAAACACATTTCCCTGCTCAATCTTCATCATGGTGACAATAAACCACAAAGCTACAAAACTTGAACTACTTCCTCTTTCTTAGCAGTGTCACATGAGTTTTGACCAGGAATGAGCAAGCTATTGATTGTTTGGCTTTGGGTCCAGGCTTAGACTTTAAAGGTCAAATTTAGTCAAAAACCACCTTAACTGTGTTTGTTACAAGTTTCTGTATTATTTTTCTTTTTTGTTTTTTAATGACTTGGACATCTCACTGCTACAATTATTGAATGATGGGAAAGAATTGAATAGCACCAGAGACAAGGAAATTAGCATCCCCTAATTCAAACCTTGCACTTAAACTTAAAGCAAATTAAAAAATGGTTTGAATTAACAACATAGAACCTCAAATGCAGAGGAGATGTACTTTTCTATCCAAAGTGTGTAACCACCACAGTATGAAGAGGCAAGCAGAGGTGTATCCTGGTGCACAACAATACCAGTGTAATAAGTAACCTTTTTTTTTTTTTGAGTCTGTTTTTGTTTTGTTATACTTTTCCTTTTTAATGGTTTTAGAGCAGTTAGATTCTGCCCTTGTGGAAAGGGCACAATTTTCTCATCTTTTCTCATTTGGGTTTATATAAACTGACATTTGCAGTGCCATTTCTCTCACTCTTAGCTATTTAAAGGCGCTTGCCCAAAGAATCCTTTTGGGAACTGGCTTTCTAGACTCCAGGCTGATGTTGCTTTCTGGGTGAAACCTTCTAACCTCTTCAAAGAAAAGACAGGTTTGACCCCAAAGCCCTTATTTATAACAACCAGTCACAAGGTGACCATCCTGCATGACCTGTGGAATATACTATGCACTATTTTTAGACACCACAGAATGCACTCAAGGGCAAATGACACAGTCACTGATTAACAAAGAATTCCTGCAGAAGTATTATTCAATATTAAGCCACATAAATGGACCTAAAGAAAAGAAAATCAAGAAAAGGTAGACAGAGGTTCAAATAGTATCTTAGCTCTTCTTGGGCATCTTGAAACAGTGACTTTTTCCACTCTAAATAAAACAAAAATAATTCTAATTTAAAGGTTAAATTAAATGCCTTAGTTTTATGCTTACACACATGTGTGTGTATGTATGCATATACACATAAACTTAAATATCCTATCTTGTACATACTGTAATTTGCTAAACATCTAAATATACTTCTTTTTCAATCTTTAAGTTCCTACAGAAAATGGTCATTCATATCCATCAACTGACTGCTAACATGATTTAAGCAAACAAATACACAGCAAAAATAAGTGGTCCAAATGTAAATTGATCACAAATGTGTAAATAAATGCACATTGAAGATAAGTGATGACGAAAAAAGCTTTTTACTTTGCTGCACATGGGTTGAAAAGTTTCTTTGTAAATAGTTCGTAAGAACATGTTTAACAGAAGGCAAGACTTAGGGGGTCTGTGAACAGGACAGGGAATCAGGAACAATTTCAGTATTTAAACATGGCCTTCTCCTGAGTTTAGCAAATTGCTTAATCAGGCAAATTCAAATATATTAATAATTGGATAACTGTTAGACAAGAGTAATAGAAGAATTTAAGTATTTAAAGTGGTTTATAAAACCTTTTTTTCCCTGAGATCATTTACATTCCAAGTGACATTTACGTATTTAGCTATTAGAAGTATTGAGAAATACTTTGATGATCAAATGTAACGCTGCATGGCTATTTCATCCAACAAAGAGAAAATTAGTCATTACTTTAACTTTTTTGATAGTGAATTATTGCAGTATGACTTGAAAAACTCACACTGCTTTGCTAACAGTGGTTAATACCTTATCATACAGCCCTCCACTTGAGCTTTGCTACAGTTACTAAACTCACAATGCCTTTTTATAGTCTTGTGAAAGTGGACAGTTTTGGGTTTTTTACTTGAGTTCTTTTGTTTAGATCTGGAGATTATTTACCTGCTGGGCAGGGAGATAAAAAGTTTTGTGATGAAGAAGAATAACACTTTGTGTTTCTTTGAAAGTTTTAATATTTTCATTTTAAACATCAACTTTCAAGAATTTAAACTCAGTAATAAAATGCATTCCTTTTACAGAAATTTGGCATCAGCATTGCAAACCAAGAAACTTGGTATGTTTTCTTTTTGTATATGGTTATATATACACACACTATGTACAAATCATATATAATATAGACATAATTTCATAGATAAAAAGTGTTAAACAGGAGAAATGCCCCCCCCTTGAGTTAAAAGCATGCTTGAGAGATCTACCTAAAAGGTTTAAAAGTAATTATTTCCAAATCTCTCTCTCTTTGCACACATAGTTCCAGTTTTGTGACTGTTATCAGTTATTCTTGCCTCAGCTGTAAAAATTTTTTCTGGAAATTTTCAGTTGTGCTGTCCTATGCTTTCAGCAGATCTCACCAGTTAAATAGGGTCAGCTCGGGTCTTTCTATGGCCAAGGGAAAAATAATGGTGCTGATTCACCCTTTCCTCTGAATTAATATTAAGCCCAGTGGTGTGCTAGAAGTGAAGCTATTCTTTTTAAGGAGGTCAAAACAAGATCCTGATTGCTTCTGACTTAAGGAATTCTTGATACATTTTGAATGTGGAAGGCTATGTCTCAAAGCCAGATTAAAATTCGAGGTAGCTTTCTGCTGCTTTAAATTATCCTTATGGTATCAATTAAGCCTGATGCTCTGTCCTAAAGCTTTGATAATGCAGCCATGTGTTCATATGCATGTTATGGTTCACCCTTAGGAAAGCCTTGAAAGCTATTTCTTAGTACCTGTAACACTAGTTTTTAATTTTTTTTTCAAATTGCTATACACCAAAAGAAAGACAAGCACCATCTTGAAAATGTAAAGGAAGTGGTGAAATAGTCACCTTTTTAGAAGGCATTTTTTTTCAGCAGTTTTCACTCTTCCAAATTTAATCACTTTATGTGGGTAACCCTCCAGAAAACAGGTATCTTTGAAAAGCTGGCAAGATTTAGAGATACTGAAATGCAAAAGATAGTGTTGGTCCTTATTCCATATATTTTTTATAGTTTCCAAACAATTAGTTAATTCTTGCTACTGCAAGCCACTGCATATGTCAGTGGTATAGTATGATTAGAAGTAGCCTCAAAAACAACATAACAATGAGAAAGGGTTCATGGAGGAGATAAGAAAACATGCAAGTGTTCAGAAAAACAGTGAGAACACCACAAATAGATTTAAATTCTTTGATTATAGGGAAGTTAAGTTGGGAATTTTTGTTTCTGCCTGTCTGCAAGAGAGCACAGCAGCATTCAGTGAAATCAACAAGATTTGAAGCAAACCACTTAATGGAGTAAAAATCTAGGTGAACATCAAAATTATTCAAAACAATGATTAAAAAACTGAAGATATTTTTGAAAATCTGGCATTTTTCACACTTGAGCCAGGGACCAGCAAGAAAGGTGAATGTTTCTCTGTAGCTGAGTTCTCTCACCTTCTTCACTTAAATCAATGATTGCTCAATGATTGATGTCACTTGGAGGGACAGAAAACAGGGCTAAATAAGCCTGTCATGTAATCTGGTATGACAACAATCTACATTCTCTTCTTGGAAACTCTCTGTCATGGTAAACAATGTTTTCCAGCATTGCGTTTTATTCTAATGGTTTCTGTGGTGTAGCAGGAGTAGGACAAACACACTATTTGAAGACAGAACTTTGCTTTACATGATGAATATATATATAAACTGAATAACAATCAGTTCTCCATTACTTTTTCAGGTACCATTATATATTAGCTTTTTTTTTTTTTCCCAAAATAAAGCTGAAATAACCCACATCACTACATAAAAAGTACTAGTGAGTCAGAAAACTCACTTCCAGAGTTATTGGAAATACACCCCAGAAATAGTTCAACAGTTCTATTTACATTCAGGAGCAGGAGTGAAAGATATTTCATAGAAGAGATTAATTTCTACAAGGTATTTATTTCATTCTTGTCAGTAGAGGTGAGGGGCAAGCAATGTGAATTTCTATATAAATCATTCATTCTAAATGCACAAAGTTAAAACAAAAATACCACTACTATATGTGAAAGGTGCTCTAAATTTCTTAGAAAATAGTTGATCCATACAAAAATATGCCACCTGGAAGACAGCTGAGGCTTTGGTGTGATGTGCTGTTCAGTAGCAGGTAGCATGAATCTAAGCTGCAAAAAGGAAAGTTTTAACATCTCCTTTCTCCTCTCCAATTTAGGGGGAAGAAATGTCTATTATGTGTAGAGGGACGGCTGCTGCAATGAAATCTCTCTCCTGTCATAAGCAGTCCTAGATGAATTCAAAGACAAATTAGGCCTACCATAAACAAACCAAGTGCTTATTTGTGCACAGTGCTGGGCTGCTCACTTTGCAAAGATTTCATTGAGTTAACAGTACTCGGCACCTTGCAAGATTTAACTTCTTGCAGGATCAGGCTCCAAGTGCTGAAAACTTTGCAAGCACTTCTTACCACGTATCTTTGGGTGACAATGCAGTTAAAAAAAAAAAATCACAGCCAGCAGTTATATTTTGCATATGATTCCAAGGAACTGCTAATGAGCTACACAATTTATCTTCAGAAGAAAAAAAAGATGAAAAAAGGCTTATGAAACATTTTTGGCAGCGTCTTCAAACTATTTTAGAAAAATGCAGGGAAAGGTTAAATGCCTTAAAATGGGTATTTTTGACATTTGACCTTTTATCTCACTGAAATTCTACCAATAGTTTTTTCATGGTTTTAACCTCATGTGTGAAATGCGTAATGGAAGAAAAGCCCTGTGATGAACTCAAGATGTAGGCAAAGCCTTAGCAACTGGAGTATCCGCTAATTTTGAAAGGGTATGTAGGTTTGGAGCCCTTTGGAGAGGGGAGGAAAAAGAAGGTATTTCTCATGTATTTTCAGCTACAAGCTGGCGGTGGTACTCCGTGTTTTCTTTAAGTGTGATTTCAGCGAGGTCTGTGTTCTGTCTGCTGTGATGTATCTCAGCGCAAACAGCTCACTGTTAGCCATTATGTACCTATTAGCACTGATTACTTTCTGATAGCTCTTCACCAGTTGGTTTCACTCACTTTGACAGATTTGGTGCTTTGTTTAACCTTTAAACTAGTGGGGCAATAACATTGCTGACAGAATTGGAGAAATAATTAAGGAAAACTTAGCCAAGGCATAAGAAAACAACTGTAACAAGGCAGATCTTTCTGGTGGGTTTGAGAAGTTGTCAGATGACATGGAGGAAAAGGATGGAGCATCCACTGCACTCGTGATAGCACAATACAGCATAATTATGGCTATTTCCAGTTTAATCTTCAGGAATCCAGTTTAAAGAGATTATGACTGTTTTACTAGTCTTATTTTTTATCTCTGCAGGTACATACTGTCTAGGCCAGGAAATATTTTATTTCTGCATTTGTTACAGAATGTGTAACAGCAGCGAGAATACCAGTAGTTTAGAGAGCATTTCTGTTTTGATTTATAAGGGAAAAAGAAAACCTCAGTATTTTTAAATACTGTCTGTACAACTGTTACAATAAATGAAAACTTAAAATCAAACATTTTATCCACTAATGTTACAAAGCAACTTGAATATTACCATATATGAAAGAGATCAGATAATTTAAAAAAAAAGTAATTTTCCACAAAACTCTCCACCCACCCAGTTTATGTTTGACAGTGTTTTGGAGGAAATCCCTTTGGGTGAAACCCACTTAACTCCCACTGAACCTTTACAGGGAACTAAGGTATGAAGCCCCAAGCACAAATAGTTAAAAGTTGGATCAATTCAGTTATTAGTATGTAGATAACACATAAGAAGCATCTTCTAAACTGCTGCAGTGAGTAGGTTGTCATATTATCAGGCTCCAACCTCACTTTGCATCATGGCACCAAGCTGCAAAGCTGCATCCTGAAGAGCTGCAAGAGTAGGAGCTCTTGAGAGAAAAATGAGCTGGAGGGAAGCCAATATGCTAGCTTGCTAGTACCTGCCTAGACACCTAGCTTCAATGTATTAGTGCTTGGAGGAACACCTCCCAGTATTGGGAGAGGTTGTCTTTCCATGAGAGAACTGCAGAATAACCCTTGTTGTCCTCTGGCTCTTGAGACATGGCATGCCAAACCCTCAAAGGGGCTTCTTTCCTTAGCTGGTCCTTGCCTGTCTCTAAGCCTTGCTCTCTCTCTGCAGCCCTACATGGACTAGCAGGACTCCCAACATGGGTCAGAGGTTGGGTGGCATGGACAGTTATCACATTGACCACCTCAGACTTCTTTTACTCTTCACAGATTTGGTGGCTTCCTCTCTTTATTGAAGTTAGGAGCTTTCTTTTTTGTTTGAAGGAGTATTCTGCATCACCACAGGAGGGAAAAAAGCCCCACAACTGCAGAGGAAAGCATGGCTGTTAACCCATAGAAATAAAGAGGGTATTCATAGCAACTGTTGTACACCTTCAGCTACTTCAAAGACAACCATCTACTTTAAATATAGTCAATTTTCGCAAATGAGTTTTCATGTTGCCAATCTTCTCTTTTACTGAGAGTGATTCAACCTGTTTTGGAAGAAATATAGTGCTCCCTTTTATGATCAGCATATGTTCAGGTTTATGATCAGCACAATTTTCACAAAAGCTTAGTGAAAAGGCAGACTTCTGAAAGGCAGGTTGGTATTCTACAACAATTACAGCTCATGAAATCCAGGTCTTTGTAGCTGGCACAAGATAGGCAACCTCCAGAAGAAACCTTTCTGGAATTTTTTTTGTGGTCTTGTATTTAAATAACAGTTAAAAATGGAATTGGTGATAATCTTTTTGTTTTTCTATCAGCCAAAACTGGCATGCAAATCACAGAGCTTGGCAAACATGCTTCATTTCTGCATGCAGATAATTAAAATCTAAATAATATTCCAATACAGTAGCCAAAATAGTCTGCATGATCATTAATAATTGAAGAGTTTGTAAGTCATTAAAATATAATGCATTCATTATTTTCCTCAGGTTGACTAGTGCATTACATGATGTGATGTATTTATGATTCGTATCCCTCCTTCTTTGCGCTGTACTTTCTTTGGCCGTGATAACAACTAAAATAGGCTACTTACCCTTTTTGTCAGATGTACGATACTGACATCAAGCAAGTAGCACAGTTGTCTCTTAATTAAGTGTGGTAACCAGTCTAATTTAGTGTCCTTTCATCAGTCATTTATCATCACTTTTACTGCTCATGGTATTATTTCTTATGCTAATTGCCAACTGTAATGCTCCTAAACTACATAACTGCATAAATATTTCCTAGCAAAAGAGTTCAGCATTTCTCACAGCTCATTTTAAAAATGCTGCATTGAGTGCATGGGTAGGAAAAATCTAAATTAATGTGAATTTGTCTCTGGCCAGGCAAACACAGCACTTTTTGTGGGTGTTGCACTTTAATAGCTTCAGCAATTGGAAAAGTCAAGAGAAGGTAGATATTAAAGACAAGATACCCCGCAGCACCAATAAAGAGGGAAATCCTGAGCTCTCCCCTCATTCTTTTAAAGACTATCTGGAAACTGGAAAGGCTTTTGGCATCACATTTTTCACCCCTGTGCATTAAGGTCTCTTGACAAACACAACATCATGTAAAGGAAACGAAAATGATGTTTCTCCTACTATAGTATGCGAATTTGAAATAATCTTTTTCTCATTGTAAAGTGTACAACACGCTTGACACCTCAAGAGGGTGCGCTTATAATAAGGGTAGGGATAAAGATATCAAGAATTGTGTTAATTAGAGGATTATAGAGCAGTTCTTGTAACAAAAAGCAAGACTATGCAGAAACCATATATGAGACTGGTTTAAAGAGAGCCTTACTATTAAAGATGCAGGTGCCATTGCTTGTGGTGAAAAATAAAAATATATTTTGATAGAGCAGATCAGCAGTACTGCAGGAATAAATGGAATTGAGTCATTACATGTAAACTGAAACCCCCTTCTCTAACTGCAAGGGTAGAGAACTTATACATGAATTCATAAACCCCAGACCAAATGGATTGGTTAGAGATCAGCAGCCACATGAATTTCTCAGTAAATGTCTCTCACCCCATTGCCACTTTTTTCAGTACTCCATATGCTAGATTGCAAACTACAGATTTAGCCCTTTTGCCCAAAGGCATCCGAATCTGTGAAAAGCCTAGCTGAAGCAGTGTCTATTGTTCATTGACAACTTGTCAATTTACTTCCAGGCAAAATAACTCATAAACATGATAAGTAAGGCAGATAAAACAAGAATTCTTTCACACTTTACAACTTTACTGCAAAAATGCCTTATTTTTCATAAATGTGTGAAATCTCCCCTCAGAATTGTGACTGTGCATTGAACTTTAAAACTGTGTGGAAACTGCGCATGCATCTCACGATTTCTGTCTATAATAAGATGAATGTTAAATATTAAAGAAGCATTAAAAGTGATAAAATGAAAGATATTCAAAGGTTTGACAACATTCTCATATTGCTAGCTGTTTTTCCTGAGTTAATAAAAGTTTGTTTTAGGCAAAAAACTCCAAAAGACAAATGTTTGAATACCAGTCTCTAAACTGACATTTGTATATTCCTTTAATGGTTATTATATAAATCTTTCCACTTCTGGAACCATATAAAACTCCTTTACTTCATAGATAGTGGCAAAGAGCATTAAATAGAAATCAATGACTTGCCAATTTAAAATATGTTCATACAAATAGCTTCCTAGTGTTCAATAACGATGATGATATTTTTCACAAAAGATACTTAAATGATTAATTTTTCATGCGCTGCCATACAGACAATTTTGCAGTCATACACTCAGCACTTAGCTGACTGCACATTTGCACACACAAATTTGTTATTCGCAAGGAAAACTTCAGAACAAGTTGCCAAAAAGCAGCTACAGAAATGATGTTATTGCACGTGCCATTAGGCTGAGACCATGTTTATAATGCTAAAAATATTGCTTCTTTTCCTGAAGACAGCTAGCAGTCTCCTCTTCTCCTTTTGTTCATTTCCTTGCAGTCTCCCAACACCTGCTAAGCTTGTATTCCCGTGGGAGTAGAGATGATTTTTCCCATGTGTGGGTATACACGGGTATCCTCCAGCACACGGTACTTCTGACCTCTGATGTGGTGTTGCCACAACAAGTGCAATAAGTGCTAGAACATAGTATGACTAAAAATTGAAAAGTAATGTCCTAATTCGTGCTGATTTCATAGCAGACTGCTGTTGGGCCATCAGTGCATCTAGCCAGGTGCATTGGGGCATGTCATTTCACTGGGGTGGCCCAGAGCTCCCAAAAGCCTCCAACAAGCCCTGCTGGGGCTTGCTCCAGTAGAAAGGTTGTTCTCCTCCAGTGGCTGATGGCATGGCCCATTTAGGTAAACCAAACCTTATGGTGGCCCCGTTAATTAGTTGAGCTGTGAAATGGAGCCATTGGGAAGCAGTTACTTTCCAGATTCGATAGCTTTTATACAGATGCAGCGGTCTTTAGACAGGGGAAGAAAACGGGGAACAGTTTTCTACTGAGTTGCTGCTTTCTGAGTAGCCAGAGCCCATAAATGAAAATGTAGTGTTTTTTTCTTGTTTTCCAGTGATACTTTTTCACCTGCAAACATGAAGTATCTCGAGCATTAAAATTTTATTTCAAGTAAGGAATTAGAGTTACCAAATATTAAAAATGCAAACAAATATTTGTGAAACATTTTCTCTTAATCCAGTCATAAAAAAGATTCCAACTTTAAAAACAGTATTTGTATTATTCATATCTTATTAATATTAGATGATTCTTTGCCACTTATAATTAGAAGAAAAAAAGAAAACAGAATTATGAATACATCATCATCTATTGATTCATTACTGAAATTCACTTTCTGTTTACACATCCTTTCAGGTTTTTATTACACACTCATTTTAACCAATTACAACTATAATTATAATTTACACAGCATAGTTAATCCTTTGTTTTCAGTCTTATCTTTGGGTAGTATAAATCATTTGTCATTGTTTTTCAAAGAACTTCACTACTGTAGAAATAATGGAAGAGAGATTTTTGGGAGCTATGCTTCTAATAATTCTGATATATAGTATGTATAAAATCATGGAGTGATTTAAAGTTTAATGCTTTCTAATGTACAGACACCCACACATATTACATTTCTGCATATACGCATTCACAAACACATCTGAATTATATAGTCATAATACTCATCTCCTCCATGTAATAACACACAGAAGGCCCTCTTTTTTTGTGTGTTAAGAAGTTGGTGTCACTGCACATCATGTACCAGACACAGATCCACAGAACTGTGAAAAATTAAAAGTCCTCTAAGGATACGTATCCCTGTTTGTCCATTACAGGCACAGATTTCACCACTGACAAAGTACCAAACTCCTTGGAGTATGCCAGACTACCTTACTTAACATCCTGTTCTTCCCACACCATTTTACCAGACTATTTTCTCACCATTTCTGGTAATGATTACTTAAAGGATGTGAACAGAGTAGTTGGCGCTAGAGGATACTTTAGCAAAATGTTGTATGTGCAAAGACGGTAAAAAATATGAAAGCAAGCTGGTTTTATTTAGTTTGGGACAGAGTTAAAGCAACATTGAACTTTATACTGGTGATAGTTACTGATCACCAGTCACAGCCCCTAATACTGACTTATACAGAGTAAGTAAAAGACTGTTATTTCATAGATTTCACCAGCAGCCTTTAGATACTATTCTACATGGTGCTGAGCATGCTTTTCTCTAAGATTACCCTGCTGCTCTCATTGACAACAATGTCATCAGCAGAAACATCTTTATTAAACTATCTATTTACATGTGATCATGAGTGAAGCTCCTTTTATTAATAAAACTTGTTATGCAAAATTTTTCTTACCATCCCTCTCTTTCCACCAGTGATTAAAATACCGAACATTGCCGCAGGCAAGTTGTGAATGAAAGCGTACAATATATCTGTGAAAAATGGGAAGCAGAGAGATGTATTTTCATTTCACAAGCCAGGAAAAACTCAGTAACTAACTGCTAAAAGAATCATTCGTTCCCTTAAAAAAATCTACACAAGTGAATTTGAAAAACATTTCAGTCATTTGCAAGCCATTAAAAGGATTTTGATGTTGAGATATTTTTTGAATATTTTAATACAATCCTAAATGACAGCATGTTCTTTAAATAACTGGGAACTGCAGACAAATAGGGAAGTTAACACTGGTCTTTCATATAAGATAAAGAGTAATATGACTTTTAATTAAAAGTGGTTGAATTGACATTTATACTTCATGAGTTCAGAAAACAAATGTATTAACTGTGGATTAAAAGATGCAATATTGATGATGTTATTTCTTTTTCCTTTTTAGTTCTGCTTCTCACTGCCATTCCATAATGTTATGCTATTTCAAAACAGTTTCACTTTTGCCCAAAACATACTTCTTAATGTGATGGAACACACATTTAATTTCATTTATAATTTTTGATCAGTTCAGCTATAGGAAATTAGACAATGTACCAATATATTCCAATGATAGTGGTGGTTGTTGGATAAATTCTATTAAAAGGAGAAGAGAAGGATGGAACCAAGGTCCCTTTATCTTCTTTCTGGTCTGAATGCACTGGGAATACCGAGCTGTAAGACAGTTCAATGCATTCATCTCCAGCATCAGGGTGGAGCACCAATGATTCTTTACTGCAGAGATGTTTTAAAAGTTGGCCAAAATTAAGAAGAGGCAACTGCCTTGTAAGTAGCAAAGAGGGATGGCAGCTCTGGAAGGCTTAGAGCTGAACCTCAGCCCTGGTGCTAGTGCTGGAAATCTTTTGAAGTCATGGTAGGTGTGGATGTCAGTGCCACTGGTGGGTTGGTTCCTCCTGGACTCTGGACACTGCTCTGCAGCTTCCTACCACCTCTGGCACAGGAGTAAAGGCTGATGAAAACATTTGAATTAATTACCGTCTATTACAGTTTAGTACATTAACTTTAGGAATTTTTTTTTCTCTAGTAAATCAAATTATTAAATGACCTTATTATGACTCCCAGTGTTAATTATGTGATACTTGACAGCTTAAGCTGTCCGAATTTGATATTCTGTAACAGATGCCAATCCAATGGGACCTCTGTTTCAGAGTAGATTTGTTTTTATAGAGTTCCAGGTAGTTTTAAGAGGTACCCACCAACTTTCATGTTGTTCAGGATGTGGATAACATTGGCTGGAACCCGAATTTCAGAACAAATAATTTCAACACATTCATTCTTTTTTATTTAAGTATCATGTTGCTTCTTTTTCTTCCATTTCCTTTGTGTCCAGGTACATCACAAACTGTAGTTAACTATCATGAACTGCAGCTAACTATTTTCAAAACCATTTGACTGATAAATAATGGAGAAGCACAAAGATCAGAGGTTGCAGTTAATTTTTTAATAAATTATTTTTAAAAACTCATGTGTAGTTGACTCACACCTTGAGTTCTGGAAACGGCAAATGTAAAATCAGTAGTTAAAATGTGAATTATGTACAGGATTAGTACCGGAATATTTCTTAAAATTCTTACTTGGACTTGGTCTGAGCAACATTGAACTTTACAGAACTTTACTGGGCAACTTTACAAAAATATTCTCCACACTTAACTCAACATTGGAAAGGACAGAAGGCAAGATACATCCCTGTGATAAAAGTACTAGAGTAAATAGAGAAGAAGAAGAAGGTAAAACAGAGCAGAGGAAAACAGTTTTGTCCTCTGTGTTTGACTATGCAAACATAGATCAGATTTTGGGTCAGCTTCTACCACCATCTAGAAATTGCTCAATAATTCTTAGAAGGTAGCTTAACTGAATAGAGGTTAAAAATCTTCTGCTAACTAAACAAATATGTAGATCAGCTGCTGGTTAAAGTTCTGTTCACAGTGGGCATTCTCAGAAATTCAGTTCTATTAACATGGTCAACATTGCCTGCTAACAAGATGCCTGTTTTTTTGAGTCACACAAGACCTTCCACGTATACTCAGAACACAGGTAAGCATTACATTTGAGCCATTAATTTCTTTCTTCTAATGTTTTGTATGGAGAGAAAATTACAACCCAGGTCTATTTGGGTTTAGTTTCTCTATGGCATACAGCTTAGCCACACTCCCAAAACACTACTGCCATAGACAGACTACAGGAATGAAACAGCTGGGTTTTTTTCTTCATGTTTCCCCAAGTACTTTTCTATGCAAATTATTCCAATTGAACTAGTGCATTATAAGACACTACTCTGTAGTTACAAATTAGTTCTTAATATATAAAGCAATGTAAGACTGTTTACTGAGCTTCTCAGTTAAAATAGTTTAAATACACTTGTAGCAATAACTTTACTTATTTATCTTCCAGTTTTGCTCTGTCCCCCTACTCTATTAACCTTCCTTTCAGTTAAAAGGCTCTGCTGCTACATCCTCTATATTCAAACTAAGGGCAACTTTCATGGATGCAAAGAAGTGAAGCCCCTGAATGCATACCTGGAGCAGAGTTTATTTGCAGAGGTATGAGCTACTTTGAAATGGTGGTTGATGAGAAATGGGAGCTGGCACCTACAATTGCAAAAAATTCTTAATGCAATGGGCAGGTTCATAGGTGTGATGCTATAAATGCTCACCAGTGCAAGTGAGCTCATTGGTGATGTCAAGACTGGAGGCAGCTTGGACTGCAGTGATCATGCGTTGGTGGAGTTCACGCTCCGGAGGGACATAGGAAAAGCGAGGAGTACAGTCAGGACCATAAATGTTAGAAAAGTGAACTTTCAGCTCTTCAAGGAGTTACTCAGAAGGACCCCCTGGGAAATGGTCCTCAAGGACAGAGGAACGGAACAGAGCTTGCAGATCTTTAAGGACATCTTCCATAAAGTGCAAGACCTCTCAGTCCCCTATGTGGGGGAATCAGGCAAGGAAGGGAAGAGACCAGCATGGCTGAGTTGAGACCTGCTGGTCAAACTAAAGAGCAAGAGGGAACTGCACAGGAAGTGGAAGCAGGGACAGGTGTGCTGGGAAGAGTACAGGGAAGCTGCCCGGTTGTGTAGGGAGGGGGTCAGGAAGGCCAAGGCGCAGCTGGAGCTGAATTTGGCAAGGGATGTAAAGAATAACAAGAAGGGCTTCTACAGGTATGTCAACGAGAAAAAGAAGGTTAAAGAAAGCATATCTGCCCTGATGAACAAGAATGGCAACGTAGTATCAACAGATGAGGAGAAAACGGAAGTACTCAACAACGTCTCTGCCTCAGTCTTCACCGGCAACCTCTCTCCTCACCACTCCCGCATCGATGGACTGCAAGATGGTGGATAGGGGGGTAAAGCCCCTCCCACTGTAAGGGAAGATCACGTTCGAGACCACCTGAGGAACCTCAATGTACACAAGCCTATGGGACCTGATGAGATGCGTCCCAGAGTCCTCAGGGAATTGGCTGATGTAGTTGCCAAGCCACTCTCCATGATATTTGAAAAGTCATGGCAGTCAGGTGAAGTCCCTACTGACTGGAAAAAGGGGAATGCTGTGCCCATTTTTAAAAAGGGAAGAAAGGAGGACCCTGGGAACTACCGACCTGTTAGCCTCACCTCTGTGCCTGGCAAGATCATGGAGCAGTTCCTCCTAGAAGCTATGCTCAAGCACATGGAAGACAGAAGGGTGATTCGAGACAGCCAGCATGGATCCACCAAGGGCAAGTCCTGCCTGACCAACCTAGTGGTTTTCTATGAAGGAGTGACTGCATCAGTGGACAAGGGAAAAGCAATGGATGTCATCTATTTGGACTTCTGTAAAGCCTTTGACACAGTCCCCCACAACATCCTTCTCTCTACATTGGGGAGATACAGATTTGATGGGTGGACTGTTCGGTGGATAGGGAATTGGCTGGATGGTCACATCCAGAGGGTAGTGGTCAATGGCTCCATGTCCACATGGAGACCGGTGACAAGTGGAGTCCCTCAGGGGTCCATACTGGGACCAGTGCTGTTTAATATCTTCATCAGTGACATAGACAGTGGGATTGAGTGCACCCTCAGCAAGTTTGCAGACAACACTCAGCTGAGCGGTGCGGTTGACATACCAGAAGGACGAGATGTCATCCAATCAGAGCTGGACAAGGGAGGTTCAACAAGGCCAAGTGCAAGGTCCTGCACCTGGGACGGGGCAACCCCCGGTATCAGTACAGGTTGGGGGATGAAGGGATTGAGAGCAGCCCTGAGGAGAAGGAATCAGGGGCACTGGTAGATGAAAAGCTGGACATGAGCCGGCAATGTGCGCTTTCAGCCCAGAAAGCCAACCGAATCCTGGGCTGCATCAAAAGAAGCGTGGCCAGCAGGTCGAGGGAGGGGATTCTGACCCTCTGCTCTGCTCTGGTGAGACCTCACCTGGGGCACTGCGTCCTGCTCTGGGGCCCTCAGCACAAGAAGGACGCGGACCTGTTGGAGCGGGTCCAGAGGAGGGCCACAAAAATGATCCAAGGGCTGGAGTACCTCTCCTACGAGGACAGGCTGAGAGAATCATAGAATCATAGAATCGTTTAGGTTGGAAAAGACCTTTAAGATCATCCAGTCCAACCACTAACCTAACATTACCAAGTCCAAGAGTTGGGGTTGTTCAGCCTGGAGAAGAGAAGGCTGCAGGGAGACCTTATTGCTGCCTTTCAATACTTAAAGGGGGCCTATAGGAAGGATGGGGACAATCTTTTTAGCAAGGCCTGTTGTGACAGGACAAGGAATAATGGTTTTAAAACAAAGAAGAATCAATTTAGACTAGATATAAGGAAGAAATTTTTTACAGTGAGGGTGATGAAGCACTGGCGTAGGTTGCCCAGAGAGGTAGTGGAGGCCCCATCCCTAGAAACATTGCAGGTCAGTTTGGATGGGGCTCTGAGCACCCTGATCTGGTTAAAGCTGTCCCTGCTCACTGCAGGGGGTTGGGCTGGGTGACCTCTAAAGGTCCCTTCCAACCCAAAGCATTCTATGATTCTATGATTCTATAAGCGCCATGCAGGTAGGAAAGGGACCTGTGATCCTCCCTCTCAGCCAGGCGCTTCACCAACTGGTGTTATCCACAGCTGGCTCAAGTCAGACTCTTCTTCATCTCACAGAGACCCAGTAGCAAACAAGGGACAGCTTTGCAGGCTTTTCCAGGTACCAAAAGCCCCTCTTGTCTTACCTCCAGCTGGTGTAAATCCTCTGCATCCTTTGAAGCCAGTTATTATTATGAGACAACTGCAGCTGAGAATACACCTCTCTGTTCCTGATGCTCTGGAGGTCATGCAGTGAAGGAAGTAGAGATAGCAGTGAAATGACTCCAGCTACCATTCTGGGTATTTGGCGTTTTTTTTGGGCTTCTCTCGCATGCATCCTTCCAAGAATTAATGTAAATAACAAAAGAATTCTGATATAATTTCATGAGTTCTACACATTACAGGCAGGTCTCTCCTTGTCTCACAGGTGTGGTAGAACTCAATAAAATCCTTAGCAACTGAATAACTGGGAATTTATCTTTAGCTTCTCTCCAGTGGGGGAAAAAAAGTAAAAATATTGCCTTCTTCAGTGAATGGGCAGTTTATCATTGCTCCAGATAAAATTTGCAGGAATTAGGATAACCCTGCCTCTGCCTAACACCTCAAGGTTGTATTGCAGCTTGGTATTTGAATCAGAGACCATGTCTAACTCACAATATCTTCTATGTCCTTTTTGTCTATTAAGATATGATTTTATGTTAAATTTGAAAATAAAAATTGCATCCTCATGGCTCCCTTTTTTTTGTATACAGCACACGGCAGGTTAAAATGGCTTGGCTGTGTTGATTAACTATCCAAATGTTTAATCAATACGGAAATAGCTAGATGCATTCTGGCTGTGAAAGACCTTGGAGAAGTCCCACTTGCCTTATTCTCCACCCCCAAGTGGGACATCAGTGAACTATTACATGGTCCTTGCATATCAATGCAGAGGGGCTTAGACAAATACAACACTAATGGATAATTGTGGATCACCTTGTCAAAATATGTTAAATGCCCCTTAAGTATTTTTTTTTCTGATTAAAAAAAATATGACAGTAAACTGACCTTGCTGATATCATACAGCCTTTCAGGAAGCAAATACTACTCACTCTGCAACCCGCTCATTGATTCATGGGTGAAAAATCCATTCCAACTAAATTATAAAAGACACATCCTCGTGTGTTGATACAACCCATGGTAACTGCCTGACAAAGTGTTAAACAATTGTACTCTTTAGCGTGGGCAGAACACGTTTGCTGACACTTATTCAGAAAATACACGTAGGGGTCTCTGAGTGATTCATAAGCAACGGCTGCAGATCCCTGGGTGCACTGGATGTTAATGCATCGCAAAGTCAGGGAAAGTTCATCTTGTGACCACGGCTCCTGGACTCGCTCCAAGAATATGCCATTTGCAGAGATGGCATTAACTGCAAGAGGGCCGTTGTGGGATTTGGATTCCTGCCCCTGTATTTATCTACTCACAATGTCATTAACACCCACATTGATCCTGAACTGCTGCTGGTGCCGAGGCTGTGCGTGGGATTGGTTGTTTGCTGGTGTCACAAATCACAAACCAGAGAAAATCGTTCTGATAAAGATAACAGCTCTGCGGCTTCGCATTGTTATAAATGAGCCATAGGAGCCCTCCATACCTGCTAGTAATGTGCTATAATGGTTTTGCTTAGCTATTACTTAGAAGCATCACCTTTGCTTTGGCTGGCAAAATTAGCACTAGGAGGACTGTAACATGATTTGCACTGGGAATGTCACAATGCATCTGTCATTATCTTTCTGGTCTTGGTATACTGCCTAAGACAATGCTGTAGGTTAAAACTGGCAACAAGGACAAAACATAATTAATTAGCTAAGTATTGCCTTCATCATGATGCTTGTTTTGAAAGGGTAAGAGAACTACATAGAGTAACATGATATGTGCTTTAATTTCTTATGGATTACACAAAGGTTACTTGAATCTCCAGTATAGTGGCACTAATTGCATGTACAGATATAGCTACATAAATAAACACAGAGGTAGAAATCTGTACATAAACATAAATGTGCGTATATAAAATACACTTGCTGCATATGTGTTTTTATATTTGGGCATAAGCATGGATACAATATTCACAAATGGATACAAATATTCACAAACAACCTATTATTCTATAGTCATAATTACATCAAACACACCAAGGTTTACTTGTTTTGTGGGTGCACCACCCCAAGTTGAGCCTCTAAAGCAACACCTAGCAAAATATTTGCTGCAGCTGCTATAGTAACTTTCTGATCCAGATTGCTGTGTTACACAGAAGACCAGAGTAAAATGGCTTGAAGAGGACCACACAGCAGATCAGTAGCAGAGAAACAAAATCCCATTTAGCATTGTCGCAATCCAATGTTCAGTGGCGCCTATGAGTGGAAGTGGATGTTCACCATCACTCTCCTGCATCAGCTTCAAACAGTGGGAAATACTTATCTATGAAAGCTTTATGAGTAACAATTAAACAGTCAACTGAGGCTTCAAAGAGCCTGAGCCACAGGTAATAGTAGGCACTAAAAAGCCTAACTATTCATGCATGGGACATTATCCCTTTAAAACACTTTATTTGTAAGGAATGGAAGGAGACGATGAGAAGATTGTATACACTCTTGACGAAAATTCTTAAAAGCACTTAAAATCCTACCTCCACTCTAACTTTGGTCACAGCTCCCCTTTACTGACAGTTCCTCACAGCCAAGCACTGCTGGTTGTCACCAGCATGGTGGATCCCAGACAGGAGACAAAAGGAAGGTGAAGGACCCATTGCTTTGGATGGGTCTATAGCACAGCGGTTCCAAAAATGTAACTTCTAAGTGCCAAAGAAAATATTACCTCAGACCAGTTCAGTTTCCCTCTGAGTCTGATATTTTCCTACCTCCTTTAGTATTCTTGAGATATTCTTGCTAGTCCAAAGGATAGTTTTGACCACAATAGTGATTCTAGTTTATTTTTTCCAAGTGAGACTGTGTTTTGATGCTATTCTGTGTTTTAGACTTATTGGTGAAGCTTACTGCCTCTGAACACTTCTGACCCCTCAAAATAAAAGCAAGGGGGTCTTTATGCTGTATCTTGGGCAACATTTAATCTCAAATTGCCAGCTACAAGCACTGATCTCTCTGGAGTCTTCATGAGCTCAGCAAATGCATTTAGCTTCCTCTAAGGATCTGCTCATGGAAAGATTTTAAGAGCTCAGGCCGTTCAAAGTGATCAGGCACTGAGTCTCCTGAAGGTTTGCAAAGTACAAATAGGCTACTGACAGAAGACAAAAATCTGTAAACAGAAATGCAAAGAGGACAAGCTTTAATGTCCTTTCACTGATATCTAGAAGTTGCTGTTTTAAGTATACCGAAAACTACACTTCTGTTTACATAAATGAAGTGTGCTTGACACTTTGAGGTTAAACGCTTCCTTGCAGATGAAATGGAAGATTCTCCTGTGCTTCAGTTATCGCAGGGTCTATGCCAGCAGTAGCAACGTTCACAGTGGTAGGTGGCCCCACATTGGAGGCAAAACTAAACAGTTTTGCTTGGAAACAAACCAGTCTATCGATATTTGACTGGTGAAAACAAGAAAAGAGGACTCGAGTCTCTTCTGTCTAGGTTGTAAGTGCTTCCAAGGAAAAGAAAAAGTTTTCTTTCAAACATCATGGTTACATCGAGTCTTTTACCCAGCCCTGGATCTCACTGCTTTGCCAGTGCCATATTCATCTTCCATTTGCAGTTTTCCTGACTTGCTTGTGGACCCTCATGCTAGTCCATTTTCTCCTGTCTGGCACACAGCAGGGAAGTGTAAAATCCATCACTAATTTGCAAAATGCTCATACAGAGAGGTTTTTGGTTTTGTTGCTTTTATTTGTTTCCCAGTGACCAAGGTCCCCCAGGATACAGAACCTTAGGAAAGTGTCACACAAAGAGGTGCAAAGATACTATTTAAAATATTGTGTGAACTGTAACCATAACCTACATTGCACTGTTACTCATAAGACTATTATACACAAAAATATATTTGTAATTGCTGCAACGGAGATCTATTTGCTTTTTTACTGAAAGAAGACAAGGTGATTGTCTGCCTTACTCAATATGCATCAGTAAAGAAATGTGGCATCCTTTATGCCTTTACCCAATGCGAGAAAACCACATAAATTGAGTAGGCTTCAAATAAATGTCTTTGATGGGTTATTCACAAATGTTCAGGCCCTAGTTAGTCTCGTATTCTGGCTGTTTCTTGCCTACAGCACTGAATGCACAGCTAGAGGGCTCACAAACAATTTAAAGACATACTAACCTATTCATACACAGAAGGACATGAAAAAGCCCTTTTGTATTCAGGATGACTGGTTCCCCACCATTGAAAAAGGGCTTTGTTCAGTGTGTGACAAATGATGGACTCTGGATAGCTGATTATGTGGAAGTTTCGCTCCACTCAAGTAGACATAGTACTGGAAAAGCTGTGGAATTCAGCTGTTCACTGTGTCATACTTCCATAGCATCATGCTGCAAACATCTTGTGTGATCTCCACTGTAAGCCACTGCTGCTGTGATGAACAGAAGTTCCCATCTGAACAGAAGTTCCCATCTGTGGGTTCTGTCCTTCTCAGAGGCTTTGAACAAGTCAGGGATGGCAGAAAGATCATGAGGTGAGATCTCATCTCTGGTCTTGAAGGTCTACATGGCATTTGAATTGAGTGCAACTGAACGTACATCTCAAAGAGAGATCACATGCATTAACTGGGACAACATGCTATATTAAAATTCTATCTGCCTTCCTTCCACAGGCATCAGCCTTCTCGTCTGAAGGGAATGATGTATCAAACTTTTCAAGGGTGGCACAAGTACACAATGCCTATGCTTACCTTCCCATGGGGTTTCACTCAAAAAGGGGAATAAATGGCCTATAGTAGACCAGGAGAATAATCTTTAAAAATCTAGGTATATCAACAGTTCTGAAGGATTTTTTTCCTGCTATTTGTCTGCTTCAAATCTGCAGTTATAACCTTTGTTTAGTGTCCATGGTGAAACAGTCCATCACAAGACTGTCTTAAGTCCTTTTCAAACAGAACTAACTCCAGAAGATTTCAGTGTTTGCATTGAACTTCACATGGATTTCCATGCGATAAATAGTTTTCATGGTTTATCATCACACATTGCCCTCACTGTGAGGGGATTGTTGGTCATACTTGGCAGTCACTCTTCTCCAAAGTCTGGTCTTCCTTGGTTTCAACCTGACACCAATTTGCCTTTCAGCTGTGAGTTGCCATTTCAGTGCCATGCCTGCTGCAACAAGCAGCTCTTTTCCCTGCTGATAGGATTTACCTGGTTTTCCTTTTGATATTTCAGAAATAATGTCTGTGAGGACTTGCTTTTTATGCTAACATTTACTCCTCCTTGTACACCTCCAACATGAATGCATAGCAAATGTATGAGATCCTGCAAGATTTTCTTCACTACTTCAAACTCTCCTGGTCTTACGTTAATATCAAAGTGACTTTGGATGACTTCATAGGCCTTGTATGGTCTGTTCAAATTTCTTAATTCCCAACAATGTGCCAAGAAATTGTAAAATCTTTGCTTAGTGTATTTCAATTATTTTCCAGGCTTGATTAAGTCACAAGCATGATGGCTCCTTGTCTTCTGACATTTTGGCACTTCTGCCTGGCTGTTCTAGCACAGACCATAATGTTAAAATGTAGAGAAAGACTAGAAAAAAATGCATACACCTTTTTTCAATCTCAAAAAATTCCCGCTATAGCTTTTCGTCAGCAAATGTTTCTGATATCCTGGCATGTGAATTCTTGGGAAAAAAATGCAGAATGCTTTTGTTAAATTAAGCAACTAACATTGCATGGAATCAACAAATATCAACAGGTCATTTTGTGACAGGAAAATAGCTAGTATTCTTACCAACAGGAAGGCATATAAATAGAAATACTCACAGATCTAAATTTTTTTCCCCTCAGAATCAGGAAAAAACAGTAATGGAGGACATGCATCAGCAGTGTTAGGGAGAAAAAGACAGATTATGGGAACTAATCGTATCTCCAACATACAGCATATGACTACTGAATCACGAATCAACCATAATAGATCTTGGAAGAACATCACATATCACAGGAAAATAAATGTAAGTTCTGCAAACAAAACAGATTAAGGGCAGAGTATACCTCACCAGAGTGCACAGGGACATGGACACAGAGCTTGTTTTAGCACTTGTTTTCTAAGCATGCTGTGCAGAAAAATTCTGATTTTGTTCAACAGAATGAAAAGAAATATCAACAGAAGTGATGACAGCACTGGGCAAACAAAACATAAGTCAGGTGAGATACATGCAAAAAGGTTGAGAATCCACAGCTATAGCGAGGTTACTAAAAAGGTTAATATTTAGCAGCAGTTGCCCCATAGGGTGTGTGATAACGCTTATTTCCGATTCTGAAAAGCTATAACGTTCACAAAAGTGCCATTAATTTTAATGTGGGCTATTCACATGCATCAAGGAAAGCTCTTAATTTTTAAGCAGGAACTGAAAACATGCTTGTTTGGCAATGTTTTCAATTATTAATGTATTTAACTAGGTACTGTGATAGTTTTTGTGTTAATATTTTATCAATGATGTTATAATTGTATATTGGCCCAAGCTATGCAAACTATTACGAGGTACATTTTTACTTCGTATTTAGGCCAGTGTCTGCTACAGTCAGCTGAAATAGTACCTCGCCATGGAAATAACTCCACATACTTCAGTGAAATGAGTCTTGAGGTTTAGATAGTAGAATCAAATTACATATATATATATACACGGAGACAGCTCTCCAGTGAGGGGGTTTTAATTTTCACTTTCATTTCTGTTTGCACATTCAAGTGTACAATAAGCATTTTGTCTGACAGGTATCTTTTAATTTATGGTATGTGATCTTTTCTGCAAAATATCCCATTCATTAGATACTTCACAAAATGCGTATTTTATTTTAAAGATTTTAAAGTAAAAAAAAAAAAAGAAAGAAAGAAACAAAAATTAGCTAACAGCCCAAAAGAAAACAAATCTTGATTTTCTGTGGCATAATCCTATAGCCCAATTGTATGTGATCACTATTTTCTGAGACACTGTTCTCAGCTGTGAGTGATAATGTCTGGTAACTCACTGAAGTGAAACATTGCCTTATTCAGAAAAATAATTTGGGCCACTGCTGTAGAAAATGAATGCTACATTCTTTACACGGAAAAAGAGCATGGGATATGATTTCCTATATAAGGAATGCTCTTCTGCAATACATCAAATCTCTTTTCTCCTGTGTGTGCAAATGCACTCTCCTTTGTTACATTATAAGAGTGTGCATAACTCCAAAAGAAATGGAGTTAGATGAAAAAAAGCCATTCCAAACTCTACTGATTAAAATAAATGTTCTCATAAAAGAGACAGGAGAGTAAATTACTGCATCCCCAGAACAGCAGTAACTTATACACCAACAAGTTATTTTCAAGTTTGCCAGAGGAAATAATCTGCTGTCAACAAGGGGTAATTGCCTGAGCAAACTAGTCTTTACATCTCACACGTTGTCACCTTCTGTAAGAAGGAAATACACCACGTATCAATTCAGGAAAAAAAAATTGAAATATTCCTTTAAAGGCTGCTTCTCTCAGCCGTTTGAAAGAGAGAACATATACACAGCTTGGAACACATCTAATCTCTGCTCTTTTCTTATCACTGAAGAGTATCCTAACTCACCACAAAATTCATAACCTAAGGAGCCTCAGGCAATATTAGAAAGGGTTCATTTTAGATTGGAACAGAAATCTTAATCTGAGATTTACCTGTGGCTGTCACAGGTGAAAGCAGGTTAGCAACAAAACCCTCCAGGAATAAATGAAGGAACTATTAAGTAAAAGAGTCAAAATCTTCTGATTTTTATACCAATATGGTCTGCTTAGACAGCTAGATAAATACTTATTTTAGTGAATATGCACAGACACACACCCTCTTTGGTATTCCCATTACACAAATATTCATTTGACTAAAATAGTCTTGATGCAGGAACTTACAGAAAAGGAGTTTTCAGCACTTGCACCGATGATTTTTTTGTTGAAGCAAGGTGCAAGGTTTGCGTGTACATAAGTATTTAATGTGAATTTTGCCATATGAGGCAGACTGCAACGTGCATTCCACAAATATAAACACAACAGACAGAAAAAAAGAAGATTCTCATTCATGAGAATTTAATCCTTTCTTTAAAACCTTGTACTAAAAAGGTGGCAACTGTTATTAAAAAACACCCCACAAGTGGTGACAATCTCTTTATTAATATTCTGTGAATTAACAGAAGGGCTAGTAATAAGTAAATAGTCCTTTTTTGAGAAGTAGAAAAGAATCTGCTTCTAACTAGGCAGCATTGTCCGCTCTTTCTATTGGCATTATTTTACCTTAAGTTAAAAATTGAACAATTTTTTATTAACCAGAAAAACACATTTCCCTCTCTTCCTCCTCAGCAGAGGAAATTATAATTGTCTTAATTTCATAGAATCATAGAATCATAGAATGCTTTGGGTTGGAAGGGCCCTTTAGAGGCCACCCAGCCCAACCCCCCTGCAGTGAGCAGGGACAGCTTTAACCAGCCCAGGCTGCTCACAGCCCCGTCCAACCTGGCCTGGGATGTTGCCAGGGATGGGGCCTCCACTGCCTCTCTGGGCAACCTGTGCCAGTGCTTCACCACCCTCACTGTACAAAATTTCTTTCTTATGTCTAGTCTAAATCTATTCTTCTTTGTTTTAAATCCATTATTCCTTGTCCTGTCACAACAGGCCTTGTTAAAAAGATTGTCCCCATCCTTCCTATAGGCCCCCTTTAAGTATTGAAAGGCAGCAATAAGGTCTCCTCGCAGCCTTCTCTTCTCCAGGCTGAACAACCCCAACTCTCTCAGCCTGTCCTCGTAGGAGAGGTGCTCCAGCCCTCGGATCATTTTTGTGGCCCTCCTCTGGACCCGCTCCAACAGTTTCATGTCCTTCTTGTGCTGAGGGCTCCAGAGCTGGATGCAGGTGAGGTCTCACGAGAGCAGAGTAGAGAGGCAGAAACCCCTCCCTCGACCTGCTGGCCATGCTTCTTTTCATAGAATCATAGAATCATTTAGGTTGGAAAAGACCTTTAAGATCATCCAGTCCAACCATTAACCTAACACTACCAAGTCCACCAATAAACCAATTAAGGGTAGAGTAATAATTTCATGTTTCCTGCTTGGTGGCTGGATTATTTTTTAATGAAAGTAAAAACTAGGAATCAGTAAGGTTGGAAAGG
Organism: Pelecanus crispus; assembly: GCF_030463565.1. Taxonomy (NCBI): domain Eukaryota; kingdom Metazoa; phylum Chordata; class Aves; order Pelecaniformes; family Pelecanidae; genus Pelecanus; species Pelecanus crispus. The sequence goes on along the minus strand of NC_134676.1, from coordinate 83,733,304 downwards.
ATCTCTAAGATCATCACTCCAACCATCAAGCCAACACCACCATGTCCCAAAGTGTCACATCTACACATTTTTTGAACACCTCCAGGGATGGTGATTCCACCACCTCTCTGGGCAGCCTGGTCCAATGCTTGACTACTCTTTCTGTGAAGAAATTTTTCCTAATATCCAATCTAAACCTCCCCTGGCGCAGCTTGAGCCCATTTCCTCTTGCCCTATCGCTAACTACTTGGGAGAAGAGACCAACACCCACCTCACTACAACCTCCTTTCAGGTAGTTGTAGAGAGCAATAAGGTCTCCCCTCAGCCTCCTCTTCTCTAGGCTAAAAATCCCAGGTCCCTCAGCTGCTCCTCATAAGACCTATGCTCCAGACCCTTCACCAGCTTCATTGCCCTTCTCTGGACATGCTCCAGCACCTCAATGTCTCAATGACCCAAAACTGGACGCAGTATTCCAGGTGCGGCCTCAGCAGTGCTGAGTACAGGGGGACAATCCCCTGCCTCTGCTGGCCACAGTACTCCTGACACAAGCCAGGATGCTGTTGGCATTCTTGGCCACCTGGGCACACTGCTGGCTCATATTCAGCCGGCTGTCGACCAACACCACCAGGTCCTTTTTGTCTGGGCAGCTTTCCAGCCACTCAAAAGCTTATGGGTAAGAATCAGAGACAGAGGCAACAAAGGGACCTTGTGGTTGGTGTCTACTACAGGCTGCCTGATCACGTAGAGCCTACGGACGAAGCCTTCTCCTCCAGCTCCGGGAGGTTTCGCGCTTGCAGATTCTCATCCTGCTGGGGAACCTCAATCACCCCGACATTTGCTGGAAAAGCAACATGGTGAGCTGTACGCAATCCAGGAGAATCCTGGAATGCATAGACGATAACTTCCTAAGCCAGGTAGTAGACACCCCTACCCAAGGGGACGTGATGCTGCACCTGACGGTCAGCAATGCAAGTGAGCTCATCGGTGATGTCAAGACTGGAGGCAGCTTGGACTGCAGTGATCATGCGTTGGTGGAGTTCACGCTCCGGAGGGACATAGGAAAAGCGAGGAGTACAGTCAGGACCATAAATGTTAGAAAAGTGAACTTTCAGCTCTTCAAGGAGTTACTCAGAAGGACCCCCTGGGAAATGGTCCTCAAGGACAGAGGAACGGAACAGAGCTTGCAGATCTTTAAGGACATCTTCCATAAAGTGCAAGACCTCTCAGTCCCCTATGTGGGGGAATCAGGCAAGGAAGGGAAGAGACCAGCATGGCTGAGTTGAGACCTGCTGGTCAAACTAAAGAGCAAGAGGGAACTGCACAGGAAGTGGAAGCAGGGACAGGTGTGCTGGGAAGAGTACAGGGAAGCTGCCCGGTTGTGTAGGGAGGGGGTCAGGAAGGCCAAGGCGCAGCTGGAGCTGAATTTGGCAAGGGATGTAAAGAATAACAAGAAGGGCTTCTACAGGTATGTCAACGAGAAAAAGAAGGTTAAAGAAAGCATATCTGCCCTGATGAACAAGAATGGCAACGTAGTATCAACAGATGAGGAGAAAACGGAAGTACTCAACAACGTCTCTGCCTCAGTCTTCACCGGCAACCTCTCTCCTCACCACTCCCGAATCGATGGACTGCAAGATGGTGGATAGGGGGGTAAAGCCCCTCCCACTGTAAGGGAAGATCACGTTCGAGACCACCTGAGGAACCTCAATGTACACAAGCCTATGGGACCTGATGAGATGCGTCCCAGAGTCCTCAGGGAATTGGCTGATGTAGTTGCCAAGCCACTCTCCATGATATTTGAAAAGTCATGGCAGTCAGGTGAAGTCCCTACTGACTGGAAAAAGGGGAATGCTGTGCCCATTTTTAAAAAGGGAAGAAAGGAGGACCCTGGGAACTACCGACCTGTTAGCCTCACCTCTGTGCCTGGCAAGATCATGGAGCAGTTCCTCCTAGAAGCTATGCTCAAGCACATGGAAGACAGAAGGGTGATTCGAGACAGCCAGCATGGATCCACCAAGGGCAAGTCCTGCCTGACCAACCTAGTGGTTTTCTATGAAGGAGTGACTGCATCAGTGGACAAGGGAAAAGCAATGGATGTCATCTATTTGGACTTCTGTAAAGCCTTTGACACAGTCCCCCACAACATCCTTCTCTCTACATTGGGGAGATACAGATTTGATGGGTGGACTGTTCGGTGGATAGGGAATTGGCTGGATGGTCACATCCAGAGGGTAGTGGTCAATGGCTCCATGTCCACATGGAGACCGGTGACAAGTGGAGTCCCTCAGGGGTCCATACTGGGACCAGTGCTGTTTAATATCTTCATCAGTGACATAGACAGTGGGATTGAGTGCACCCTCAGCAAGTTTGCAGACAACACTCAGCTGAGCGGTGCGGTTGACATACCAGAAGGACGAGATGTCATCCAATCAGAGCTGGACAAGGGAGGTTCAACAAGGCCAAGTGCAAGGTCCTGCACCTGGGACGGGGCAACCCCCGGTATCAGTACAGGTTGGGGGATGAAGGGATTGAGAGCAGCCCTGAGGAGAAGGAATCAGGGGCACTGGTAGATGAAAAGCTGGACATGAGCCGGCAATGTGCGCTTTCAGCCCAGAAAGCCAACCGAATCCTGGGCTGCATCAAAAGAAGCGTGGCCAGCAGGTCGAGGGAGGGGATTCTGACCCTCTGCTCTGCTCTGGTGAGACCTCACCTGGGGCACTGCGTCCTGCTCTGGGGCCCTCAGCACAAGAAGGACGCGGACCTGTTGGAGCGGGTCCAGAGGAGGGCCACAAAAATGATCCAAGGGCTGGAGTACCTCTCCTACGAGGACAGGCTGAGAGAATCATAGAATCATAGAATCGTTTAGGTTGGAAAAGACCTTTAAGATCATCCAGTCCAACCACTAACCTAACATTACCAAGTCCAAGAGTTGGGGTTGTTCAGCCTGGAGAAGAGAAGGCTGCAGGGAGACCTTATTGCTGCCTTTCAATACTTAAAGGGGGCCTATAGGAAGGATGGGGACAATCTTTTTAGCAAGGCCTGTTGTGACAGGACAAGGAATAATGGTTTTAAAACAAAGAAGAATCGATTTAGACTAGATATAAGGAAGAAATTTTTTACAGTGAGGGTGATGAAGCACTGGCGTAGGTTGCCCAGAGAGGTAGTGGAGGCCCCATCCCTAGAAACATTGCAGGTCAGTTTGGATGGGGCTCTGAGCACCCTGATCTGGTTAAAGCTGTCCCTGCTCACTGCAGGGGGTTGGGCTGGGTGACCTCTAAAGGTCCCTTCCAACCCAAAGCATTCTATGATTCTATGACTGATTCTTCCCCAAGCCTGTAGCGTTGCATGGGGTTGTTGTGACCCAAGTGCAGGACCTGGCACTTGGCCTTGTTGAACCTCATACAGTTGGCCTTGTCATATCAATCCGGCCTGTTCATTTCCCTCTGCAAGGCCCTCCTACCCTTGAGCAGATTGACACTCCCACCCAGTTTTGTGTCATCTGCAAACTTACTAAGGGAGCGCTCAATCCCCTCATCCAGATCATTGATATAGTTATTAAACAAGGCTGGCCCCAAAACAGAGCCCTGGGGCACACTGCTCATTACCGGTCGCTAACTGGATTTAACTCCATTCACCACAACTCACTGGGCTTGGCACCCAGCCAGTTTTTTACCCAGCGAAGAGTACGCCCGTCCAAGCTATGAGCCGCCAGCTTCCTAAGGAGAATGCTATGGGAGACGGTGTCAAAGGCTTTACTGCAGTCCAGGTAGATGACATCCACAGCCTTTCCTTCATCCACTAGGAGGATCACCAGGTCATAAAAGGAGATCAGGTTGGTCAAGCAGGACCTGCCTTTCATGAACCCATGCTGGCTGGGCCTGATCCCCTGGTTGACCTGCACTTGCCTGTTGAGTTCACTCAAGATGAACCATTCCATAATCTTTCCCAGCACCGAGGTCGGGCTGACGGGCCTGTAGTTCCCTGGATCATCTTTCCGGTCCTTCTTGTAGATAGGTGTCACATTGGCAAGCCTCCAGTTATCAGGGACCTCCCCTGTTAACCAGGACTGCTGATAGATGATGGAAAGTGGCTTGGCAAGCTCCTCTGCCAGCTCCCTCAATACTCTCGGGTGGATCCCATCCGGCCCCATAGATTTGTGAGCATCCAGGTGGCATGGCAGGTCATTAACTGCTTCCTCCTAGATTATGGGGCTTCATTCTGCTCTCTGTCCCTGTCTTCCAGCTGAGGGGACTGAATACCCTGGGGATAACTGGTCTGGCTATTAAAGACTGAGGGAAAGAAGGCATTAAGTACCTCACCCTTTTCCTCACCCTTGGTGGCAATATTCCTCCCTGCATCCAGCAAAGGATGGAGATTCTCCTTGGCTCTCTTTTTGTTGTTAATGTATTTGTAGAAACATTTTTAATTATCTCTTACAACAGTGGCCACACTGAGTTCTAGTTCGGCTTTTGCTTTTGTAATTTCCTCCCTGCATGACCTAACGAGATCCCCATACTCTTCTTGAGTTGCCTGCCCCTTCTTCCAAAGGTGGTAAAGTCTTCTTTTTCCCCTGAGTCCCCACAAAATCTCCCTGTTCAGCCAGGCCGGTCATCTTCCCTGCTGGTTCCTCTTACGGCACATGGGGACAGCCCGCTCCTGCACCTTTAAGACTTCCTTCTTGAAGAACGCCCAACCTTCCTGGACCCCTTTGCCCTTCAGGACTGCCTCCCAAGGGACTTTCCCAACCAGCATCCTGAACAGGCCAAAGTCTGCCCTCCAGAAGTCCATGGTAACAGTTTTGCTGGCCCTCCTTTTTACATTGCCCAGAATCGAGAACTCTATCATATCATGGTCGCTAAGTCCAAGGTGGCTTCCAACCACGACATCTCCCACGAGTCCTTCTCTGTTTGTAAACAGCAGGTCAAATGAGGCACCTCCCCTGGTAGGCTCAGTTACCAGCTGTGTCAGGAAGTTCTCTTCCACACACTCCAGGAACCTGTGAGACTGTTTCCTCTCTGCTTTGTTGTATTTCCAGCAGATGTCTGGCAAGTTGAAGTCCCCCATGAGAACAAGGGCTAGTGATTGTGAGACTTCTGCCAGCTGCTTATAGAATGCTTCATCTATCTCTTCACCCTGGCAGGGTGGTCTATAACAGACTCCCAGCAGAACATTTGCCTTGTTGGCCTTCCCCCTCAACCTTAGCCATAAGCACTCGACATTATTATCACCACTGTTGAGCTCTATACAATCCAAAACTCCCTAACATACAGAGCCACCCCATTGCCTCTCCTTCCATGCCTATCCCTTCTGAAGAGCTGATAGCAATCCAGTGCAGCACTCCCATTATGAGAGTCATCCCACCATGTTTCTGTCATGGCGACCAAGTCATAGCCATCCTGCTGCACAAGGGCTTCCGGCTAGCCTGTTTGTTGCCCATGCTGTGTGCATTGGTGTAGATGCACTTGAGCTGGGCTATCCATTTCACCCCCAATGTTGCCATGCCACCCTTGGGCTCCTTGGTCTAGCGAGCCTGGTTATATCCCCTTCCCCCTTCAAACCCAGTTTAAAGCCCTCTCGATGAGTCCTGCCAACTCATGAGCGAGGATCCTTTTCCCCTTTGGAGGCAGCTGAACTCCATCTGCTGCCAGCAGGCCTGGTGCTGTGTAAACCTCCCCATGATCAAAGAAACCAAAATTCCACTGATGGCACCAGCCTCTGAGCCACTTGTTAATCAGCTGAGCTTTCCTGCTCCTTTCAGTATTCTTCCCTGCCACTGACAGGATTGAGAAAAACACTACCTGTGCACCTGATCCTTCAATCAATTGTCCCAGTGCCCTGAAGTCTGTCTTCATTGCTTTTGGACTTGTCTCTGCAACCTCATCACTGCCCACCTGTACAACCAGCAGTGGGTAATAATCGGCGGGCCTCACGAGGTCGGGGAGTTTCCTACTACTGTCCCTAACCTGGGTCCCAGGGAGGCAGCAGACTTCCCTGTGGGATTGGTCTGGACGGCAGATTGGGCCCTCTGTTCCCCACAGGAGGGAATCGCCTACGACAGTTACCCTCCTTTTTTTATTTAACAGAAGAAGTGATAATGCGTGGGGCTGACTGACTCGCCCTAGGCAACACCCTGGCTGGACTTTCACCTTCACCTTCCTCCCCGCTTGCCTGGCCCTCAGCTCCCAGAGCCCCATGTCTGTTGTGTGGGGGCAGCTGGGAAGGTGAGGGAGGCCGGGAGGGGATTCGCCTGCCTCCCCGGCCAGGGACCTGTTTCCATTCACCCGTCTCTTGGATCCCCTCCTGCTTGCTGGCAAGAGGGCAGGGGATCCTCCGCTCCTTGTGGGGCCTCCGCCTGCTGCCCTGGCCCCAGGGACGGCAGGGTGCGGCTCCACCAGTCTGTCTGCCTCTCGCACTCCCTGATCCTCCTCAGCCTTTCCACCTCCTCCTTCAGCTCTGCCCCAGGCTGAGCAGATCATTCACCTGGTCACCCTGAAGACAGCTGTCGTCTGTGCTGCCCCCGGTACGAGCACAGGCTCAGGCACTCCCCGCAGCCAGACCCGGACGGCTGTGTGTTTGTGCATGAGCTCCGGCTGGGTCGCCGCATTCCTTCTGGCAGCGGCTTTTGGGTGAGTGGAAGCCACAGCTGCCAGGTCCTCTCCTGGGAGGGCGATGACCACTGCCTGAGTTTCCCCTTAGAGCCAGGAGGGGTCTGCGCCTTCCCCCACGCCCCGCCCGCGCGAACTGCCGTGCCGTGCTCTTCTGCCGCGCCATGGCCTGTTTGTCCGTCCTGTTCGCTGCAGTCCTGGGGGCTGCTCTTGTACAGGAGGGGGTTTGGCTGCCATCACTCCTGTGCCTGCCCACGCTGAGTCAGAGCTGCCGCTCACCAGCAGCTTGGACTTTCCCACTCTGGCGTGAGGCTGGGGTACCCTCTCTCTCCCTGCGCTTTTGCCTTTGCACTTTTGCCACCGATTTGCCACTTTAGGAAGGGTCCTTAGTCATGATCCTCCGCCCCAGAGCCCTTCTCCTCTCTGGCTTTTGATGTGTGTAGGACTGGGTTGGCTTTCTGGGCTGAAGCGCACATTGCTGGCTCATGTCCAGCTTTTCATCCACCAGTACCCCCGATTCCTTCTCCTCAGGGCTGTTCTCAATCCCTTCATCCCCCAACCTGTATTGATATCAGCTGTTTCCCCGTCCCAGGTGCAGGACCTTGCACTTGGCCTTGTTGAACCTCATGAGGTTCACACGGGCCCACCTCTCCAGCTTGTCCAAATCCCTTTGGATGACATCTCGTCCTTCAGGCGTGTCAACCACACCACTCAGCTTAGTGTCATCTGCAAACTTGCTGAGGGTACACTCGATCCCACTGTCTATGTCATTGATGAAGATGTTAAATAGCACTGGTCCCAGTATGGACCCCTGAGGGACTCCACTTGTCACCGGTCTCCATGTGGACATGGAGCCATTGACCACTACCCTCTGGATGTGACCATCCAGCCAAGTCCTTATCCATCGAACGGTCCCCCCATCAAATCCATATCTCTCCAATTTAGAGAGAAGGATGTTGTGGGGGACTGTGTCGAATGCTTTACAGAAATCCGAGTAGATGACATCCATTGCTTTTCCCTTGTCCACTGATGCAGTCACTCCTTCATAGAAAGCCACTAGGTTGGTCAGCAATTTCCTCCAGTCTATCTGTTTGACATTTATTTAATTAAATTAGCTCCCTTATTCTACCTGTGGCACTGTCAGTATGAGGCCATGTACCTAAAAATGAATAGGAATAACCCCTCCTCCCCCTCCAAACTTGAGTAATCCTGATATAACATTCTGGGATGATCATATTCTAGAACCTGGTAGGATTGCTTGATCAAGACAGTAAGCAAAGGAAAAATAGAGTCAGAACTTGAATTTTCCTAAATTAAAGATTATGGGGCATATGGGAGGATTTCTGTCTTCTATCCAACCCTTACAATGCTCTTCCAACAAAGAAAAATGGAAAGGTCTTAAAAGATTTTTGGCAGCATTCTGGCAAAAGATATAAACTACTGTCAAGCACAGTACAGAAGAAAAACTGTCTCACTTGACAGAAACAATATGCTTCAGTTTTTCTGTTGGTCATGATTTTGTATTCCAACGGTACTTTGAATTCCAAATTAATCGCTGTGGTTATTAAAGAAAAAAGAAACTTCCCTTAACCACAGAAAAAGTAATGAATAAGATCTGTCAGTGTAGTTGACAATCAATTCTTTGGTCTCCCTGCCTGTCTGCCTGCACATATAGACCTGTGATTGGCAAGTTCTGAAGTTTGGTCTGAAGTTTGAAGAGCTCATACAGTAGCCTAGCATGGTTCTATTTCTAAAGCATCAATTTCAGCTGGACAGCATCTGACCATGCAGTTACAATTCCGCCTTAACTACAAAATAAAGCAAAATCACAAGATTTAAACAAAACCAAAAATAGCCCAAAGCAGAGTACATAGGCTGACATTTTGCACTCAAAAACTTAAGCTTGCTGTGTCTTCAATGCCAATTCATGTGAGTTTTGTGCATTTTATCAATGATAATTCCTAACACAGGAAATACACCACCTATAATAGATTGCTGCACTCAAGAAAGAAATACATCACTGACACCTGTCGTAGTACAGTAATAAAATGTTACAGATTTCAGAGATAAAAACATCATAATAAAATATGCTCTGTATGCAAATAATAAGACTACTTTTTGAATTGAAACAAAGATGGAAACTGTTTTCTGAAGTGGAAAACTGGAGGATTAAAATTGAATCATTGTTTCTATCCCTCGAATGAAAGAAAATAAAGGATTACAAATATCACCTAACTTTTATTACTGCATGGCACTCATCAGAAATGGGACTATTCACCCTGGGAACAAAACCGGTGATATTTCTTAGGAGTGAACAGTCTCATTTTGTTGTACAACAATATTGAGACTGAAACTAGAACTGAGCTACCGGAACGCTCTTAGCTTGAAGAAAGCAAGCAGACTGTATAGACTTCCTTGATGAAGAAAAATGGCAGTGGTGAGGTCTTCCTATCTCCTCCCGCTTTTGGTGAGTTCATCCCTGACCATTACAGCTTACTTCATGTTACTTTTCATCAACCACACCTTACATCTCCCAAGCAGAATATTTTTCTATGCCCAACTGTTTGCCATAGATCATTAAATAACACAAAAGACATGTGCTCTTGTGACATCAAGTTGTTTAAAAAGCAGTCATTTATTGCAGAAGGATGCATAAGTTACACTTGCCACATCTAGCAATAGCTTGTGCTCAGAAACCTATGCCCAATAATGGATTGGTTTCCAGTCTTGTCAGCAGCTTTCAGAACACAAAGGGAGTTTTCCTAACTTCAGCGGGTGTTGGAAACTCACAGAAATGTGAGAGCACAGACATATTTGCTGTGCCACATCCTCAGAGATGGAGAAAGACTTGCAAAAACTGAAGGGATACAACAAATTACAGTACTTTACACTTTAAGGAGTTTTTCCCACATTTGTTTACACTTTCCATAATAGTTTCCAGAAAAGTGCATGAGATGTACCTAAATAATGTTCTAACAATTACGTCTCCTTATGAAAGAGCTGGTATTTCAAAACATTGGAGTACGTGCTAAATATACCATGGAAGTTAGGGTAGGAGCTTTTTTCACAAGTGGAGAAGCCAGAACAAGGGATACAGATCAACTGAAACAGATGCCAGTGGGATCCACAAACCGGGTTTGTGTTTGCTGCTTGTCTCCCACCTATGGTTCAAAATATGACAGCAAGTGTTTATAAATATGTAGATATATGTATGTATATAGATATTTTTACTGTGACTCTATCTTGTATTTCTCAGCATCAGTCTTTCCTCTTGATTCACAGTTGAACCTCTCCATTCAGGCTCTCTGCTTTTTCACTTCTGTATTACTCTTTCCTCTGTTTGCAGATTCACTGAACTTCCTTTTTCAATAAGGCGGACCCCTGAGGACAGGAGCTTGGGAGATGCTGCCCAGGGCAGGATCCAGGCTGGTATCATGCATGAAGGAATAGGTATGCACCATTGGGACTGGCGTGAGTTGAGGCAAATAAGAGCTATTGTATTCCTCCTCCTTCTCGTAGGGCACCTGCAGTAGGAACCTCTCTTCCTTCATCTTTGCCATCCACAAGGCTTGGGTTATTTGTTCATCCCCTACTTACCAGCGCTGAGACCAGCTGCCATGTTGGTGTTCTCATGTTGTCTGTAAAGGACTTAAAGAAGCACCATTATGTGATTCTGTACTTCTGCCCCTCTCGTCTTTTATCAGTAGGAAAGCAGGCAACATGCCACAAAAAAATAAATGAGGATGGTGCTTGATGACGCCAGTTAATCAGTCAGCTATTTTCGAGCACTGTCTGACTAGTCACTAAATTGCAGGCTGAAAAGTCCTCTCATACATACATGCACCAATCTGACTGACGTACTCAGGCTGCTGAATGCTGTAGCATTTGAAAGCACTTGAGCATTATATACCTAATTTAACAATTTCAGTCTTTATCAAGATTTTACTTAAAAAATTACAGGAAACATCATGAAGGAACTCAAGAGAGACTGAAGTAAACATCTGGTTATAATTCTGAAAATGTGTTCCAGAGGAGCCTTTTAAAATATGAGACCAGTGCACAATACTCCAATTTTACATCTGTTTTAAGCAAAATCAGACAGATATAAATTTAAAAAAAAGCATAACTGTACAACTGTTTTAATTATTTATCTAGGTTCTAACCCACCTGAAAAGATTTTATGCCTAAGCTTGCCTTAGGTCAAAACAATGTAAAGTAACTGTATGACCCCTACAAGCTCCTATTTATTAACCATATATCATAAATATCTATTACAAAACTATTACCAGTGGGAGGGGAAAAAAAATAAATAAAAAAGAAAAAAGAAAAGTGTGCATTATAAAAAAGACTGTCATGAGTTGAAACACCTTCACTTAAATACGTATATAATATACATCACATATAAAACTATTAATCCAATTTAACAAAATTCAATGCATTTATGTTAAGAAACTGCTAAAAAGCCCTAAATGGAATTTACCGAGATGAGTAAAAAGCACAATTACCAACTAGACTTGGGAGATTCCAGTTAGTAAATGAGGCTGTGAAATTGCTTTGTGTTAAAAGAGTATTAATGGCTATGCTAGCACTTGACTAATATTTTATGGTGCAGGCTGTTACTAAATCAGACCCTGTGCATGTCTTCCTGTAAAGTCAGTTAGTTATACTTGGAATACTTTTTTTTTTACAACATTTTTACGAGTTTGCTGTGTTTTGGAAGTTCCTAATCCTGAAGAGGTTTCTGTAAGCTGAAGCTACCCTTGCTACCTGTTTCTTGCAGGGAGTTGGTAGTAAAATAGTACTGGGGGTGAACCCTTGTTTCACAGTGATGGCAATTGCTCTCTTTTGGCGAGTGGTGCAAGCATCAGCTAAGTCAGAGAAAATCACACCAGGGTACAGCACATTCAATACCATAATCGTGTGTTCTGTAGTGTCAGCGAAGAGAAGAAACGGTGTGAACTGTGAATCAAATCCTAGCTTGAAAAACTGTGGGGCATAATTTTTTCACCCCAATTCTGGCCTCCCTCCAAGGCTGAGACCACAATGGTGCCTTTAGACAGGTCTTCTGTGACTAGTTCTGCAAAGGCAAGGGACTGGTTCCCCGCTGAATGCTAGAGGACTTGGTCTGAAAAATGTTACTGCTCCTTGCTTCAAATTTGCAAGTCATTCATATGGTCTCTTGCAAATTTCAAGTTTTGTTGAAAAAAACAATATTATGGAAACAGCTTTTATTACCTGTCTATAATATTGGCCATAAATGACAATGTTCTGGCACTTTTATTTGGAAAATATTTAAAGATTGTAAGTATCTCATGGCGGAAGCTAAAAAATCTTAGATTTTTTTAAAAGAGAAATGCAGTAGGCCTTGCATCAGCACTTTCCTTTCATTTATTGCAATCTTTTAAAATACTGGGTATATAAGTCTGAGCAAATCTCTTGGGGAAAAAAAAAACCCAAAAACTTAAGGCACCCAAAAGTCCTACTGTGCTCAGAATTGCTTGAGCATTTAAGTGAGAGAATGTGAAATTGCATACGCTCAGGCTTTTCATGTGTGAATTTAAATAATATATAAAGTTCATATAACAGTGAATAGCTATAAGAAAAATTATAACCTTAGTAACTATGACCAATAAGCAAAAATAAATACCTTCTGAATGAGGATTATAAAATTCTATGAAGTTATACCCTATTCAGTGAAATTTGAAGGCTGTGTCATCTTAGTCTTTGCCATCATACTGTTGAGCAAAACTCACTGCTGTGCATGGGAAAGTGCTTGGGTTGCAGCAGACACATCACATAACAGAGTGAGGTCCCAATACCAAACTTCTATACACCTACACCTAGTCAAATTTACCATGTTAAAAACTGATTAAGATACAAATTCTCTTCTCAATTAACCCTGACCTGATGCAATAAAGTTCCACATAAAATTCCCTGATAAGGATGATGTGCAAACCACAGCGAGGAGAGCGGCAAACAGTCCAGAAAACCCAACTGAGGGTAGTATTAGCCACATGACAATCTCTGAACAGAACTTGGAGAAAAAGCAAAATCCACCATAATGTACTGAGTTGTTATTGCTAACAGAAGCATAGCTCTTCTGTAACAGTAGTAACGTTGGTCTCAACTGGGGAAACACATCAGGAGGTTCACAGAGTGCTCTTCTAGCATGCTGGGGAAATAATCCCTGGTGAACGCCCAAATGCGGCTTGAAACATCAGAAGTGCTGGTACTCAGATCATCTGAAGCACCAGTTACAAACATATTACAAGGATGTATACACTCAAAGCTGCTGTTATATGAAGCATGTCATCTGTATAGCCCAGAGGAGAAGAATTAAACTGTGCAATCCTAGTTAATAGCTGAATGGATGCGCTAATACTTGGAGCTGAAAGGGGTAAAAAGCAATAGCAAGCAGCTGGAAAGGAAACAAGCTTTGGCCTTTCCTGGGCCATTTCTACACCCCAGAATAAACCCAGATTGCTACCAATGGCTAAGTTAGCTACAGCATAGGAGCACTGAACCCTGAAAGTAGAGGGTGGACAGCTGAACTGATTGAATCTAACGTTATGAATGGTGATAAAGAAACCCAATGCTACAGGGGAAGCTGGAGCTCCAGCTTTCCACTATAAAAGATTCTTGTAGCTCTAAAACCTCCACAGTTTGAGCCGGCTGAGGCTCCTGGGCGGGAGAAGTGCTCTTTTATTTGTCCCATGAAATCCCATTCAGGTTCTGCTACCATATGAATAGCTGATAATTGCCATTTCCTCTCACTTGCTCGTGTTCCCCAGGAAATAGCAGCTGGCTGCCAACCCTGCTAAAGGCAAGCAGGGTGGAGAGCAGCATGGTGACAGCTGCAGGCAGCACAGGTGCCCCAGGGAGGTCTGGGAGCTGCCAGGTCACCTGTATGGGGTGTGAGCCCCAGCAGGGATGGGGCTGAGGAAGGATGAGACGAGGTACTTCAATGCTACTGACCAGCTCAGTGGCCGTTCGCATTTCCCCTTCCTTTTCTTGCAACTGCATGCTTTGCCAGCTGCTGACAGAAGATAAATTCCAGGAAAACCCAAGAACACTTGTTGACGTATAAAAGAAAGGAAGATTTTTGCAATTGTGAAGAAAAGTTCTGGGACTGGGGGTAGGGATGGGTTTTTTGTTATATTGTGGGTTTTTTACAGCTATAAATAGTAAAATTTATTCTTGATTTTTCTCTTGAAGAAGCTACTTATGTGACAACGTGATTTAAAAAAAATTTAGAAGCAATATTTAGGTGAAAGTCAAGCACTTAGAAGTTAAGAAACATTGGTCCTTACCACTGTCCATAAAACTTCCTAGGCCCTTTGTGCCTATCAGCTGAAAAAAAAAAAAAAAATTGAATTATTTGAGTAGTTTTCAGAAAGTTCCTCCTTCGTCAGTAAGTAGATACACTGGACACCCTAGAAGTTCAAATTAAGTTGCATGGACACCAAGACATCTGGCATTTCATGCATTACAGCTTTCACATGCTTAATTGAACATGGTTTCATTTGCAAGGCTAAAATAGGGGGATTTGTAATTAATACATATATTGCCACACACCCACATTCAGGCACATACAGATGTAAATGTTTGGGTGAGCTTAGACTACAAACGATGTCTACCATGCAAAGCAGTGAAGACAGATTAGTCACTTCACTAGGGCAGTTTATAAGGTAGGTTAACATAGATGAGCAGCAATGATATAACATTATTATTACAGCATGAACATTACGTGACCGAACAGGTGTATAGAAAGCATCTGACACAAAGGCCTAATGGCACAGTGTCTGCTCAGGCAAAATTTCCACTAATGCTTTCAAAAGCAGAGGGAGGCATTGACCCATTACTACTTACCACTAGCATAGCTTCAAGGAACAATTGCAGGACTGGTCTATTATATAACACTTTCCCTCCTATGAAATCCCCTGCTGCTTTCCAAATTATACCTATTTACAGGTAGATAGACAATACTTTATTCATGACAAACCTAGTGACCTACAGGGTAAACCACAGCAGAAACCTTGCACACCAGTTCAGAGGGGCAGCAGTGATCCTGGATCAGCATGCGACTGTGTCAGCTGAGGACCACAGAGCTTAACAATTCAATTCTACAAAAAAAAAAAAAAAAAAAAAGAAAGCAGACTTTTAAGGAACATAAGCATTGCCTGCTTTTATCCTAGTCCAGACATGGCATCACCACATGGGGATGTTCACCCGCCTCTGCTCAGGAGCAGCAGTGGGAGCCTGGGGTTCCCTCTAGGTTGTGTCACCCAGCTGCTGGGTAGGACGGACATGGCGTTTATGAGATCTGACAAGATATAAACCCAAGGTGACTCCGCAGTGAAAACACTTGTGAGCCAGAGTTCCTACACAGGCAGCCTGTATGCACTCAGGGTGAGATCATGATATACTTCTTGCAATTAACATTTTACGCAGTGAATAGTCTCAATGAAATCAACAAGACAACCCATGGGATTAAAGAACTTTTTAATGTGGGCAAGAATATCACCACTGGGCTTTGGCATGCTTTGTGTTTGATACACTGAATCCCGTGAATGACAAACAACAAACAAATCTGGGGATCGCATTCACCTGCAGCTGAAAATACTGAATGAAATCCTTACAAACAGCAGTATCTTTCCTGGCTAAGCTTGCTTATGGCACAAGTCTGATGCACCTTTATGCATAAAAGTCCAATTCTATGCTGAGGCCATGTATACTTCTGGGTTACAGATAAACATCAAACCTGGGTCCATTATGAAAATGGCTGAGGCACTTCACAATGGCAGCTTTGGTTGTTCAAACTGAAATGCAAGAAATCGCTAAACATTATGTATGTGGTAATGCTCCCACTGACAGATATAAGTCTACGGTCTTTGCATTTAGAAATTAATCATTTGAATTTTGTCATTATCTCTTGAAAGGTTTCCGGCATGACAATGGTGATTATAGAAGGAAGAAAAAATAAATAACATTCAAAACTATGAAAAGTAAGACTTGATGGCCATTAACTACTAATGGAAAAAGTTCAGCAGGGGTGTGATGTAGCCAACAATTTGTATTCTAACATATTGGTAATGAATCCCAGCATAACCATTCAAATCAAAGTCAGTATGCTTTCTTTTGTCCCTATGGAAATTTAAATCAATAATACTGGCTTTATCCATATATACCTATATGTATATCTATGCATATATATTTCTCAATTACAAAATACTATTGCATCATTTTACTCTCATTTCAGATTTTTAACACAGCAATGCACATCTCTCTTCTTCCAATCAATTTATTCTGTTAGTGTTTTTCAGCATTTTAAATCCCTAAGCTAAGTCAATAATGTTGATTACTTACCATAAGCGCTGTACATGCCATTCTAATACAGGTTATTTGCAATTTGACATCCTCATCTATATGCATTATTCTACTTGGAAAATTAAATGAAACTCTCAATTCAGAATCTGAAACACTTAGAAGTAATGATCCTGTTTACTGGTTGACTGAAGTTGTGGTTTTTAAGCACTATTTAATAGAGGAAACAAAAAGCACTATCAAATAAAAAGGAAGCACATAAGTTACTTTAGAACACATTCATACTGTATGAATAATAGACATTCATTGTGTTTTTCATTGTTTCATACCTCTGAGACAGTTACCTGACACTGTTAGCTTAATACTGCTTCAGATTTCTTACAGTTCAGAACCTGAACTTAATAAACTCAATGTACAAGAAAACATAGCACTCAACAACATTATTTTGCCAGAATCCCTTTTCAGTATTCTTTCCTTATTAGTGTGTAGCTGATAACAGCTGTATTTTAATAATAAAGGTTAAAATAAATTGAAAACAGAACTGGAGGTGCGTAGGTCCAGTGTAAACCACAAACCCAAAGAAATGCAAAAAGTTACTCCTAGGCCCCCAGTGGTGCCAGTACCTCTAATAACAGCAGCAACGCACCGATGGGCAAAACTTGAGAGTATGGTGAGCATCTAACTGTGAGGATGACATGATGACTGTGCCCAGCTAGGACCACTTTAAAGAGAAGGACCGTCTCACAGTGACTGTGCAAGTACGAAGGTGGAACCACCTGGAGGCATAAAATTTGGCCCTTGAATCACAGGTTTCATTCTAATTTCAGATGTGACACAAATTAGGTATTACATTGCGCTTTGGGTGGTACTGTGAAGGGAAGACAGGCTGTCAACAACATCAAGGATATTTTGTTGTTACTCCGTAAATGGTAGTGAATAACACCGAAATAAGAGAAAAGTGGATTTTGGAGAGCAGATGATTTGCTTTTTTTTGTTTGCCCCTTCTACTAGAATCCAGTTTGAAGTCTGGGTGAATGTGGTGCTTTTAAGCAGTTCATCTCCATCCAGGTGATATTATTTCAAAATCAAATTTATAAGCATAAATTTGGGGAAATTCATTCTCACATATCCACCACCTTTCAAAGATTTTCTCAGCCATTACTACATTGCAGATAGTCAGTTTACTTCCTGACTAAACATTTCACTTGAGATATTGAATGTATTATTTACCACAGAAGCATCAGGAATTTAGTACTCATATATATTAGCATAGAATTAGAATAAATCTGAGGAAAACAATTGAGAGAATTAGAAATACATTGCATACTAACTTTAGACAGTGTAACGAGCAGATGCTGAAAGCTTGTTTGATGGCATATTTTTATTCAGAATTATTTTAGGGATTATCTAAAAGCTGTACTGTGGATTATAAAAAAAGAGTAATTTTAGTTTAATTTAGCCCTATGAACATGTGAAAGTGTTTCAGACAGGTGAAGTATACTGAGGGATGTCTTAAGCTACCACTCCAGGGACTATGAATAAAAAAAAAAGTCAGTTGCCAAGTGGAGTTGGCATTTTACTAAGTCTGGATATAATTGTACTAGAAATCTTGAGGATACTTTTAAGCAGTCTTAAGAGAGAATACTGCCTACTAGAATTCCTCCTTAGTGCAAGTTTCACTGCAATTTATTTTAGAATAAATATACTTGTGACATAAGATTATACTCTTGCTCTGGATATGTATATTCATTTCACTAACTGAAACTGTTGGGAGCTACATACACTAGCTTCTGTGCCAGCTGACCTACTTTATGAGTTCATCTCTTGCGACTGGAAAATAGTCGTGAAAGCTAAACCAAGCTTTTCATGATGGACATGTACTGAGCTGCCGGTCCATTTGAACTGACTCCCCATCAGCTCCTGTGTTTTTACTGTTTCTGTTGGAATTCAGCACTGCCTTTCTGTGGTTTCTTGTCTTATTTGCTGCACCCTAACCCATGCAAAGCAGAAGTCAACCCCAGGACCAGCACTAACTTCACAGTACCCCAGCAGCACATTTATGGGCACTGGGGTTTATAGTAAGGTGCAGCCAGAACACCTAGATATTCTCCTCTGTCTCAGTTCCCTTCCATAAAATAATGATAGAAGTTCTGGAACTTTTATTACTTTTCTGGAAAAAATCCCATGTCTGCTATCACCCTCCTCTTTTTTTCCCCAGTCTTTCTATTTCTGACCTCTTCCTTTTTTTTTTCGTGGTCAATAGGAGAGTCCCCTTTTATGAAGTTGCAGTCCCCTTTGTCAGGTATACCCTTACTAATCAGCGTGTTGAAAGCTCTGTCACTTACTTATCAGCATACTTGAGCTGACTGATTCTCCCGCTCTGACCAACTATTTTATCCCAAGAGACCCCATCTGAATCAGTTCTAATGATCCTCTCTTATTGACTGTTGATCCTCCACTGCTGATTCTCTGACAAGTGCAATAATTTATCCTGATGTCTCCTAAGCTTATACCACACAACATAATCAAGTTGACTCAGAAAACAGGAGTTGAAACCTGGGAAAGAACATATGCAAACATACATCTAGAACAAACCGATCCTGCTGTTTAAGTATTCCACGATCTGAACCAGAAGTAGCTCTGTATAACTGGAGAACAGCAAACATGAGAAAAAAATGACTAGGGTAAGATTCTTTGTCAGACCTCAATGGTGCGAATACATGCAGAATAAGTTGTGAAAGCAAAAATAATGTTGTTGAGATACAGACAAAACCAGCACAGAATACAACACTGATTTACTGGTGGTTGTTCTAAAATACAGCTATGGGCTGGAAGGGAGGAGTTCTGCAAAAACCCATCTTGCTTAGTATTTCATTAATGTATCTACTGACTTGAGAAGGATCAAAATAATAACATTCAGTGTATTGGGAAGGTTTTGGATCCTGCTCCTAAGTGATGCTGAAAAAAGACCCTGCAAGGTAGGCAAGTCAACGGTAAGATTAGTGAAGGAATATGTGTAAGGCTTAAATAATAGCAGACTGTCTTTTTTTTTGTAGTATCACCAAAGAAAAAGCATTCAGATGGATATAAGTGACAGGATTTCTAATCTCTCCATCTTCCTACTTCTATCGAGAACAAGATCTCCTACCTCAAAAGTGAATGTTCTGATTACTAGGTTAAAAAAACATAAGAAAGTGGGCCATTCTCAAGCTATTTTACTTTTATGAAAACTGTTTTCAACAACAAGAAATTGTTCCGACCTAAACTGGAGCAGGTGTCAGAATATATGACTTCTGCATGAATATCCCATCCACCAAGGTGAAGAGTTATACTCTCCTTGTACACTGACATTTTTGGCGCAACTTGCAATTACTAGAGACTGTGCAGTATTAATATAAAAGAGATCCAGCAACGGCAAGAGAATAGAAATCCTCAAATACTGGATTTTCAATACTGAAGACTTCAGAAACCCCCCAAAACAAGATTTTAAGGCCTTATCATCATAAGTCCTAGTGCCTTTGTGTTCTGAAAATGCAAGTGTTTATAGCTAAGCAGTATCCAGCTAGAAAGAATATTGAGAAACAGCTCATGAAACCTTTCAAAGTGATTGCATCTGCAGAGGTTCCTTCCTGTGTTAAACACTTGCAGCGACCAACACCCTAGAAGCAGTAAGGAGATAAAGAGCTGATTGAATTCTGACTCTAGTGTGAGCCTTGCCAGGACAGCAGCATAGACAAGTGCTCTCTTAGGCTTATTCCTGCCTGCTTATCAGTGGCATAAAGCCACATGCCATCAGTGGCACTGTTTTGTCAGACACTTAAAAGAGACTGTCTAGGCTTTACTGTTTATAAATTAAGTATTTGTTAAAGTACAGTATGTAACTGTGCACTCCATTTATCTTTCCTTTAGAGAGATTGACACAGTGAATTATGAAGTCAAACCCTAGGCTAGAAGATGACTATAAAGATTAAGTCATTTCATTCTTTTCCAAACAATTAGCAACACTACACTGCTAAGCAGAGATCAATTGTAATTGGGGAACTGAGAGAGGGCAATAAACAAATTACTAGTATTTTCTCTGAAGCCTGTCGGTTCACAGGCTCACTGTTATTTAATCCAGAAGCTCAGTAGATTGTAAATTATCCATTAGAGTTGTCACTGGCCCCTTGAAAAGGATTTACTTTACAATAAGGTAAAAGAAAGGAAATCTGCCTGGTGGTTTCAGGTGAAATAGGATGATCACAGCTGATTCATCATCATCACCACATTTGTACTGCATACTTACAGGTGACGGTCAAGAGGTTTAGAGGTTTTACCTGACAAACATCAACATTTAGACTTTACCAGCTTAGCTGGGAGGCACCTGGTGTCGTCTCCATCTTTCATTACCCATTGTGTTATTCATTGCAAAAAAGAATGAAAAAAGACCAGAGAACTTACCCATTCAACAGAAGAGTGAGATAAGCAGCTAATTACAGCACTAGAAAAATGTTTTCCATAACCTAACCTGAAGCTCTAAGGATCTAATTCCTGGAGACTATACTATACCTTGGAAGCAGTCAGGACTGGCCTACTGTGTGGCCAGAGCACATGCACGGGGCACATTGGGTGATATTAACAGGATTGGAAAGACCTAGAATCCAGCCTGCAGAGTTCACTGCAGCCTTTAGAAGGATTTGCAAGTTGGTTGTGTTGTGTCCCCCCTGTCCCCCATCCCCCCCCAGCTTGGGTAGCAAGGAGCAGGAATGCTGTTTTTGCAGCAGGACAACTGCTCATGTGCTAGTATATTAGGATATCTTCATACTGCAATGAAGTCTGAAGTATAGACATGCCCAAAGACAGTTATTTAAATGAAAGAAACCTTATTCTTTGCCTATCCACTATCCCAGTGCAATAGCTACAAAGCAGAAGAATTAATGTTTTTCTTCTCTTCTAAATCCCCTCACTCAAAGGATGAAAGATGTTAAGAGACTGTTTGTTTTGTTTTCAGCTCTTTTTATTTCACTTGTATATGTTGGCAGCTGATAGAGCCCCAAATCTTGTCAATCCCAGTGTGCTAGGCACAGAAGTATAAAGCACATTACAATTCCTGCTCAGAAGAGCTTAAGGACAAAAATCTAAAGGACAAGACATGGACAAGACGGCGATATCATTAGACACAAAGCTTTTGCACTCAGTCCCAGAAAATAATGAGAAACAGTATAAACCCCATGATATTTAAAATATTGTATGTATATTACAGTTTTTGAGTTCAAGTGTCCAGAACTTTTTCTTGCAATCATGACAAAAAAATCCCATCAAAACCCAACTACCTCTTAATTAAGAGTAGAAATCTTATATTGATCATGGAACTCATGTGTGTGTGCAATCTTAAACTAAGCACTAAATATATAATAGAATTTAAATAATAAAAAAACAAAAAAAAATTAAAAATGTTTAGTCATCACACGGTGTCTCATTTGTCTCCACAAACACTGCCACAATGCCCAGAAAGGAGTAAAATATGAGGAAAAACAATTTTAATATGTCAGAGGGTATAAAGGAAGAAAATTCAAATGCACTTACATTGTTAGTTTCTTCCTGGAAGCTGCGAGAATTTCCTCATTGCCAGAATTTATAGTGATCCAAAATGACGTAGCTACAAAAAGGGCAGATACATTGGACAACTAGAATGTGTGGCCAGCATTTACTTTTCTGGTTTGTCTAAAATGTGTATAATTTGTCTAAAATGTGTATAACTTGTCTTGTCCTCAGAAGTTCTATGGCTGTTTGGATCACCATTAACTGACCCTAAAAATTCTATTTTTCAGTAACAGTTAGAGTAGAGCTTATGAAAACCCAGAGGCCAATGATGGCAAGATATCATGCATCACTACAAACAAAACTGGGAAAAAAATATCCAATCCATATAGGAAAAAACAGGTCTTTTGTGGATTTGAATTGTACCTGTTTTCTCTAGCTTAACTCCTGGGCTGGTAGGCCACATACAGTAACAGACAAGCAGGATTAAGAACAAAAAATGCATTCCCAAATGTTGGTTTTGTCCAGTTTGCTCACTCTGTGCTTAATGACAGCTACAGAGTCACTAAAAGTAAGGCAGCCAGATTAGAAAGATTTAGTAATAATGAACAAGTCAATGCTTCCTCTAACCCAGCCCCTCCACCCCCCCAAAATATAATAACATCTGTCTATTAAATCTATTTAGAATAATAACAAAAACATCATGGCAGTGCAATCTTTGTTCAGTACAATATGAGAAGCTTGCAGAGAAAAGAAAAAATCCCAAGGCAATATTTTCACATACATTAAAAATATATGTGGAGTGTGATATCACATTAACAGACATCATATGCCTCCTCTGGAGATGTTAATTCCTAATCTCATCAAGGGAACGTGTGTGTGTGTACCGTGTGTATGTTCATCAGTAATGTTTCATAAATTGCCTCTCTCTAGATGAGAGGTTATATGCATCTGGAAACTTACATTGCTCTTGGTATTAAACTTATCTAAAAAATTAGTTATGGTTGTTCCCATATTTAGTGGATTTGCCATAATGCAATGTAGCAGCAACTGATGAACAATGAGAAGGAACATTACTTTTAATGAAAATGAGGAAATGCTGGTCTTAGTCTTGACTTCTACTCCAATGAATCTCAAACTGAAAATAATGAAAGGACGTTCTTTCAAGTAATGAATCTGGGGCTGGGGCTGTTTGCAGTCCTGGTGTGCACCTTCTGATTGAAAAAAGGTAGCATTTGAGCATAAATTTTTATTCATAAATGCCAGAGTTTTGCTCCTATGTTTGGAAACTGGCAATCCCTCTTAAAATTAATGCAATCTAGAAAGCACACTTTTACCTTCACAAATTGATTATTGCAGAATTTTTCCTCAATGAACATTTTAATAGGTTTCTACTGTGAACTTTACCTTTACAGTTATATATTTCTAAATTATGAAGACAAATATATGCAATTTCTCATGAGGTCTGTGTATTTCATTGGGTAAGGAAATTAAAACTAATGGAAATGTAAAATGAATCAGATGATGTTCAAATCAAAAATCTTTCATGTCACACAGGATTTATAACCTTTTTATGTGAATGTCTTACAATGAGATGACTTGATCTTAAACAGGTTTGTTTTAACTTTTGTCCATGAAAACTGGCATTTTGGTTTGATTCTGAATTTTGTAGTAAATCGCTATAGTTCTTGACATTAAATTTTTCACTATATGCACGTACTTCACTTTGCACTGCTCTTTTACTACAATCTGAGTCACTCAAAACCAATGAAAATGTTGGAGCTTTAGGATCATTCATAGCAGAACTGGCTGGGTGAAGATATCTAACAACTGTGTGACGAAAAGGACTTTTTGGTGATCTTATAGAACGTTAAGTGTCAGGGTAGAGATGGCTTGTTTTGTGTGTTCAGGCTGTGAATCCTGAGGTGAGGGAATAGACATGACAAAGAATAAAAGCTTCTGATGATTTTACAAAACCCTGATGGACTACCGAATACATTTATATACCCACACAAGTTTTCCTGCAAGGTTTATAAAACAGCAGGAGCTACGATGGAGGCTGTAAGACCTCCCAGACTCCCGAGGGTTTGTCAAATCCATGTGAGATTTTGTGGAACTTGTAAACTGTCAGTGAGGTCCTGCAGAGTTTATAAACTCTGGCCAGACCTTAAACAAAGTCTGGGATTCCTGCAGCAGTTACAAAGCCCACCAGGACTTTTGAATTGTTCACGGTATTGGTACTTCACTGAGAGAAATACAACTAACCTTCGCAAAACCATAATGTGCTCTCTAACATCGTGCAGATATTTGTAGGAGCAGTCGAGGACATGAAGAATCACTAAATTACAGAGTTGTAATCTATGTATCGACCTGAAAAAAAGCAGTGGTTTATATTGGCTGCATTGGTTAAAAAAAAGTTTTTGCATCTTTTTCTATATGAGGTCCTTCAGAAATTGATCAAAAATGGTTTTGCATCTTCAGCTGTAAGAAGTCCTTTAGAAACTACTCCATTTTTTGTTGTTTCTTTGAACCCAAGAAAGTTCAAGCCTTTCCTCAAACTTTGTCCTTGCTAGAAACCTATGTATTTCAGCCATCAGACAAAATGTGTAAGGACAGAGACAACATGAGTGATCATAAAGTGTTGGTACATTGCAGACTGACCTAAGGGGAAAGAGTCATCGCACAACGTGTCCCTTCTTTCCAGGACTGCTTCTGATGCAATGGATTACATCACCTTTGGAAGATCTCTGGTAACTATTAGATTCCATTCTCTTCTGACTCCAGGAAAAAACCCAGACAAATATTAGTTGTCAACTAGTGTAATGTCCTCCACTGAGGGTATCAGCATGTCATAAATAGAAATCTACATTTATGTTACTGAGATTTTAAATATCATTTTTATTTCACTGATAGGAAGCTGAAACACATGGGTGTACAGGAATTTTTTGTCACAAACTGAAATTCAGTTTAAATAAACAGTTTGCAATCTCTTCAGTTGTTAGGTCATGCTTAATGTCAACTCTGCTTAAAAATACATCTTCTTAAGGATATGTTTTTTGCTTTCACCCCTTGTATCTCTCAGCTGCTGCACCTTAGAACATCATTTTAGTGGAAGGAGAGTTGTTGAATGCTGTGTGTGGAGAGCAGAGCAGTTCTCTGTAAACATCTGCCATTGCTTCTTATGTGGATGAATACATAATGCTTCCAAGTACACAAATCACATTTTAGATTTAGATCTCATTTACATAATACATAAGAATGCAGAAAATGTCCCAGAGGGCAAGTAAACACTTTATGCATAAAATGGAAAGAGATTTTGAGAACTGTTTCCTTGTTGCTTTCTTTAGCGTGTTTTAAAACCAAAGAGATGGTTATTGCAGAAAACAACATTTTTCTCAATCTATCTGCATGTAAAGGTTACTTTGGATAAAGTAGTGTCTGGCCCCACTATTGCTTGTCCTGCTGCAGGAACATCCTTCACACAGGTGAATTTCAGGAATGTAGTTCCCAGTGACATGTGCTTGGCTCTCTGCATAAAAATAGCCACGTAGCCACAAACACAACAAAATCATTTGCCTGAAGTTTCCAGGTCCTGTACTAAAGAAGAGGACCTCAACTCCTGCTCTATTAAGCCAAGAACATTATTCGATGTTTGTTGGATAAGGCTACTTTGCATTTTTGATGATTTTCTGTGATTGTGACTGTATTAACATTTGCATTACAAACACAATTTCCGGCACTTGAGACCATGACAGAGCTATCTCGTGGTTGCAATACCTCGACAGTCATTTTGTCAGCCAGAGAATGATGGAAACCAGAAGAAACAACACGTTAAGATTAAATTCTCAAGCAAGTAGTGACAAACTCCTTGTCCTTGAAGCTTATATAAATAACTTTCCTGTGTTTTTTTAACCTGTTCCCCCCTCTCCCCAGCCACCCCAGCAGAGAGGCATGTCACTCTGATGGTTCACATCCATCTCCTTTTATTGATGTCCACTTTGGTATCTGCACAGGTCATCAATTTTGCTGCCTCTCCGGCAGCCGCTGGGAATGGCCGGGCAGCCTTGCAGGCCTTGGTGTGCGGGGGGGGAGGCTCGGCTCACCGCCGGACTTGCGGTTCCAGTCGGATGCCGGTATTGGGGTCTCATAAATCTTGTAGGTGACCCAGGTGAACTCTGAGGCTCAGAGCTCACTGAAAACTGATCAGGCCTCTGTTTAGTTTAACAGGCCCTTTTCAGTGACAAGTGAAGGGTTCAACAAATGCACAAACCAGATATATATTAGTTGAAAAACTAATGGCTTTTAAAAGAATGTTTGACAATTGTTTAGGGCTGTCTGTAGATCCATTATACTGATAAATGACCAACTTGGTCTACGCCAAACTGGAGATGGCCAGCAAGAAAGAAACCTGGGGTTTTAATTTTTTTTCCTCCTCTGCTTCCCCACACACTCATCTTTTTGGTGGCTTCATAAGAGCCACATGTGCTGTGGTGGTCAGAAAGACTTAAAGAAGGCAGCAAAGGGTACCTGTGCAGCTTATATTTAACCTTACAATCAAACTAGAATTAAGCAAGACTGCAGATGCCCCCAGTGACCTGTTATTGACCGCCTGAACTTCTAAGTTAGGGTCAGCTGGGGCCCAGAGTAGGAGGTCAAAAGCTGGTCAGTGCTCTTCAGCTCCAGCATGTTGAATAGAGAGACTTTATTGCTGTGATTTATGCAATTTGCACAGACAGGTTAAGGAGACCTTAAAACATGCCACAGTGCTCACTTACACTGGGTACACCATCCACTTGGAAAATAAATTCCGATTGTCTATATGAAATCTCTTGTGGATACGCCTTGAAGTATTTTACCCTCTGTGCTCCAAAGATTCATTCCCACACTCGACCCCTGAACGTGACAAGGTTAGTGGTTCCAGATTTATTTAAACAGTATGAACGCACCAAACGAAGCACTTTACAAAGCTGATTAATTGCAAAGGCAGACTAACAATCAGTAATGAATTATTTTGGCGGGGGGAGGACACGAACCAAACTCATAGAAAAGTTAAGCTCTTAAATAATTTCCAGTGGCAACGTGAACGCAGCAAGGACTAGTTTTTAACCAATCCACAGATATCAAAGTTTGGTGTTTCCTTCTCAGTTTTACATACCTTCTTTTATGTACCAGAAATTCTAGAGTTGATGGGAAACTATCAGATCAATTATAAAGAAGAACCTAAAAAAAAATTAAGAGCTCTTATCACTTTGTAATCAAAAGGTTTTTTTTTTCCCTGGTGAAGCTTAATATAGATTAATCTTAGTTTCCCCACCCAAAACAGTTTCAATGTCTGTGCTACCTGCTGCTTAAGCTCTAGGTCTTTCTTGAGCAGAAACTGCCAATGGTGATGTGGATTTCCTGACAGACTCATCTCCGACCACCAGACTTGTTTTCACTTGTGATCAAAGCAGGAAATTGAACCCTGGTCATCGAAGGTGAAAGGGTATGGCATTTTTAAAGTCTTTTAGTGCTACCTCTTCTTTGTTGTAGTAGTTCATAATTCTTTGGTGTGTG
>NC_134676.1:83301320-83401320 GCF_030463565.1 Pelecanus crispus | reverse complement strand
GTTTGAAGATATGCCACTAACAGACTTTACTGCAATATCTCCAGCTGCTCTTCCCATTTAAAGCAAAGGTATCTTCAGTGGTTGGGTCAGCAAACAGCTTGAAGGACAACAGGTATGGAGGTAGGGTGTGCCTGGGAGGAACAGTGGGGACCAAACGCCATGCGATACTTGTGGCAGTAATTGCTGGCAGTGAAGTTTTAATGGCAGTTAAATTACTATTCTGCTTCACAGCCTACCGTTTGCAACATTTTATTTTGTCTTCTTTCTAAAGATTCAGTGGTATAAACAGATCCCAACTGGTTTGCCTTTTCACCAACACTTCCTCCTGAATTTATTAAAGTAGGACAAATTCATTGTTGATTGATTTCACTGGAGTTAGAGTAAGTTTGAATCTGGGCCAAAAATTTACATATAACTGGATTTAAGATGTAATGTAATATCTGACTTCAATATTTCCCCAAATTAAATCAGCACTGTGGATAAAGAAATGACCACAGGAAATGGTAGGACCCACTTCCTGTATCTGCTTCTTTGCTCCCATCAGTGGTCTTTTAGAATATAAGTTGAACACAAATTAGTAATAAAATAATTTACTATCCCACATGAATAATAAATGGAAAGGATGATTTACTGTACATATATTTCTGCTTAAATAGGGTTTTCCTTCTGGCCAACCTGTCTTAACTTCACTTTAATTAAAAAGATGTTATATTGGTATATGAAACACTACTCTAGTTTAGCTCTTGCAATACATATTAAAGCAGCAAGAATATTCTAGCCAGAATAAGTAAATGTTGTTGCAACAAATTTTAGAAGGCCTTTTCAAAAAATCTTAAATTCTCAAAATAGCACAATTTCAGATTGCACTCCTGCAAGACATGGAAATTTTCTGAGTTTTGAATAAGGTGCGGACAGACAGGTTATCACATGTTCTTTTTATGGTAGTTCTTAATATCTACTGAAACTATGATTTTACAGAACAATCAAACAACACTTGTACAACTGAAATTACTTTATTCTTCTAACTGGAGTTTGCATTACCAGAATCTTTCATTACATTTTTAAAGCTCTAATACTGTTTGGCAAATAAAAAGTTAGTTTTAACAGTCAAATACTATGTTAATGTTTTATTAAAATTAGAAGATTGTTCATAAGGCAGCGTGCCTACTTGAATACCATCATTTGACCTGCATGAGGAACGGCAGTGATAAATGCTATTAAAAAAGTTGTGACAGATACTGGGCCATTGCCTTTAAAGTGGCAAAATTCTGTAATGGCACATAAAATAAAAATATCTAAATCAAAAGCATCCCACAGATGAACTCACACTTGAACCTATAAGAACAGTTGCTCTAAAGTAAAATTTACTGATAAAAACTGGCAAAAAACTTGCAGGGAAAAGACCCTTTTGGGAAAAGAAGACATAGGATGTTGCAAGGAAACAGTCTTATCTTTTCCCTTATCTCCAACCATTGTTTTTTTCTTCAAGCAGCACTACCGCAGTGTGGATGTAGTTGCTCAGGACCAATGCCCAGGAAAGTTAGCCATTATCTGCAAAAGCTGGATTTTCCTGTACAAGAACTGATCTGTTGACTATAGCAAGAATAAGGCTGAAAGAAGCTACATGTACAGGTAAACAGTTTACAAAGCTGAATATAAGAAGATATACAAAAACCAGAAGTAGATCCTGAGACCTTTTCCCATATTCATAAAAGATGGTGATTAGAATGACCCATATTTTCAGAAGTGTATATAAACATATGTATACAAAATAATATGTTAAATTTATTTAGATCATATACATTTTATGTGCACAGTCTAGAAATATTGCTAGAGTGTATTTAAATTTGGTTTTCAATATTATTAGCATTTTGTACAGATAACCAACAAGTCAAATTGTCCATTTACTTGTTATCCAGTCTCTCTCCAGCTGGTAGGTTTCATTTCACTTCCTGGCAGAGCTATTTTAATTTACCCAACATACAAGAATTCTGGCTTGAAATCTGTAAACACACTGGTTATATTTCCATTTCTATGACTCATTACATTAATCACAATTGGATACAGTATGAGAAATCTGTCCCTCCTCCTTTATGTGCTACAAATTTGGTGAGTTTTTTCTGGACTCAGGGGTTTTTTTTTTAATGTTGCAGATCTGCCATCCAATAGTTAATGTATATTTGGGGAACAGTTTCTTTTGGTTCTCTCATTTTCTTAACCAAAGAACTCAGCACTCTCTGGTCATCTGCTAAGAAATTAAATAGAACTGAATTTCCACTTAAACCACGGTTCCTTGCCTGTTTGGTTATCGTAATTGAATGGAAAAATCAATGAACCACTAGTGCGTAAAAGATTCCATTGAAAACCATTTCAATGCTACTTTAAAAAATAGATAAAAATTATGTTTTCAGAAAATTGTGCTTGAACCAACAGGTCCAAGGGATCAGATTCTGATAACAAACACAGTAGTGCACGTTTCTGTCTTTTCTCAAGCAAAACCTGATTTGTGAGCCCACACATCCATTTCTCAGACTGAGTGTGCTACAACAAGCACATCTCAGGTTAAAGCAGTAAGGAGTGATGTAAGAAATTTAAGATGACAGAGCAGCTCCCATGGTGGTGGGACATTGATGGTACTTTTACCATCAGTGATTCCAGTGGAGTGCAGAAATCTGGCCAGAGGGCTGTTGATTTGGCACCTCTGAACGTGATGCTTTTAGAGGCCAAATCAGAGAACAAAGCCCTGTGGCCATTATGGGTTTGTCCAACCTTTCCTATTTTCCTTTAATGATTTAAATTTACCAACAGGACAATATCCCCGGCACATTTGCAATGCTGAATATTTTAAAACATGAGTATTTTCCGCAAAATATGTGGTATCAGTTGAACTCTTTTCCAGTTCCCATACATATTTCTCCTGAGCTCTCTAGCACAGTGTTGCCACTGTGTTCAGTATTGCTGCATTTTACTTAGTGGTCAGAAATCTGTAGACAATTTTTTATAGACAATCTCACAAAATTCTTTCCCAACAGTTAGTTACTAGAAATTCAAAGAGAGAAAGTGGAAAAAGGAATGTCTTGTGCAGAAAAATTTCCATGTGAATGTTTAGGGGATATATGTCTTAGCTTTGATGCTTGGACTCATCAAGGTGGTGAACATTAAATTTGTATTGAAAGTGCTCATATGACCGCAGATGATTAAATGAAGCAGAAAGTGATACAACCACACCCCTTAAAGCTGCAACTGCCCATGAACACACTTATTACATGTCAAATGGTGTGGTGGTGAGGAGAGATAATTACAGATTAATGAATGTAATATGCTTGCTATATGTTTATGTAATAGGCTCCTGCTTACCAAAAGCTGCAGGGGGTAATATTTTCAATCCTTTTTGCTGGAATGTAGGTACAAAGGTAATTAAATATGACCTAAAGGATCCAGTTGTGGTATTGCGAGCTAGAATCAGGCATATCATAGGACTACAGCCATTTTTTAAATACATCTGTTCCTTTTTTTTTTTTAATCAACACTTTTTTCACAAATAAGCTTGTCATCAAGCTGAGATCACCTCTCAAATTCCAGGTGTGGTGAAGCAAAAGTCAACTTTTCTTCTGTTTTTGTTTTTTTAATTTGTGGCGGTCTTCTGTCAAGGGTTTTGGGTCAAGACCCATCATCATTATGCTTACTCAGATTGCATCCAAAACAATGTCACATGGTTTATTTGACAAATCCAGTTTTAATTTATACTATCAAGTGTCAAATAATAGATTAATTGTATGTTCCATATTCACTATGACACACTGGATTTAAAGTCACTAAATGATTATCCATGAATTTGACTCTGGACATTCTGAAGACTGAAAGAAAATAAATATATTATTCTACACTATTAGCTGCAAGTTACTTTCTTGCATTTATTTTACAATTATTATTTTTATTGGAAGTTTTGGTAAGAAACAATATTTCTAAATTTAGTCTGAGCATGTAATATTTTTTGGCTAATACAATTCATTAATCAGATTCATTCAGTTTTAACCCCTGGAAAGAAAAAGACACATATGCAAAAATAAAATTTCCCTACTGCTTTTGGCAAGACAATTTTAATTTGCATGGGGTTTTTTCCTTTTTTCTTTTTCTTTTTTTTTTTCTTTTTTCTTTTTTAATTTAGCACTAATTTGCATTTGACTTGGATAAGCGACTGGAGGTATTGTCATTAAGGAGTTCATAAGATGTTTAGGTCTCAGGCTTATGGCCAGTCCAGCCTAGACAAACACCTGTATCTTGTCCATGTAGCATTAGGCCCTGAATGAGATTTAGCGGCTTTTTCAGGAGAAAGAATAGGTGCTTAGAGTGATGTAAACTTTGTATTTCTTCTGAGACGCTAATGATTTATAGGTAACAGTGACTATGCTGTCAAGTCTCTCTCAGGATAAAGTAAGTGGATTATTTAGGTGGTGATATTTTAAGATTATATGAGCTACATCACAAAAATACTACTTCATTATTGCTACTTATCATTCCCTCCTCGATAGAGCCTTGAGGAACATCAGTTTTTGTAGCCTATGCATGGTTTTACAAGCTCTTGTCCAATTGACAGCCTACCACTGTTTTCATATGTTTTCAGTCACTGCTTCCCAGGAACGAGCTCTTTTTCTTTAAGCATGAACATGAACGCTGTGGACCCTATGTTTGGCTGCATTGAAATGCATTGTTTATTTCTACCTAATATACCAATGCATAGTGATTGATATTTGTCACTGTCATCTGTCATCTTTACTATTTACCACTTTTCCAGTCTTTCTGTCAACAGCAAACTCTATCACTAATGATCTTGTATTTTCATCCGTTTATCATCAATACAATATTAAATAGCATTGGACTAACAAATAATACCTGAGCTCCAACAAAACCAAACATATTTGGAAAAAAAATTATGTTCACAATTTTTTACATTTAACAGTAAAGAAAGTTGTAATCAGTTAACTATGATTATACTCCACGTTTGATTCATATTATTTTATTTTATTCTTGCGGTCAAATGCAGTGGATAACTCAGTAACAGGCCCAAAGATTATTAGGTAAGTTTTAGCAAAAAACATAGAAATATGAAACATTATAAAAAATATTAGTTTGACGAGATCTATTTTTCATAACCCCATGTCAGTTGACATGCTACTCTCTTTTAATATGTCATTAATTTTGTTCTTATTGTCCCACAGCATGTATTCTGTTGTTTTGCATTAGGAATAGTATTGGCTCAACAGGTCTAGGGATGTTTAAACGAAAATTTTTATCCTTCCTTAAATGTTAGTACAAGATTAGGTTTCTTGCCATATTCTACTTTTTTCCGCACTTTCTAGGATTCACAAAACTGAATAAAAGTTAAATGGTTTTTCTATTAAAATATATTGTTTGGCAGCTGCTTTCACATCCTCCATTACTCTATAAAGGAAACATAAATTCCTTGTCATATGATAAGAATACACTATCTAGGTTTTCCTTCCAGTATAACCCAGAAACATTTATTGGATATTTCTGCTTTCTCTATATTATAAAGAAATCTATCAGCTTCATCTAGTAGTAGACTAGTCTCATGTATTTGCTTGTTTTTTCCTAACCTACTTTAAAAAATAATAATATTTACCATCTCTAATTTGTGTTCTTTTGCTCAACGCCTTTATAACCGTGTAGTTTTCCAACTCAGTCCTTTCTCAACATTTTATAACCGGTACTTTTTTCTTATAACAGAAATGCTTTTTTTTGCACTTCAGTAACATATTCTTCAACTGATTGAAAAGTGATGCTTTCCTCCACTTACCTTGCAAGAATCTTCCAAACAGTTTCCAAAATCTTGCCTGCTTTTTCTATTTGCATGAAGTTAATATCCTAGGAGATCACAGGGATATGTCTTTTCTTCAGAAGTCTCCTGAGTTCTGGAAGTCATCTATAACTGTGATTTATTACATGAAGCAGTGTTAATCATAGGTGTCAATATTTTTTTTTAAAAAACTTTTTGTTAATCATCAAGTCATTTGTGCTTTAAAATAACTAAAAATATATTTTTTTCTGTTTTGTTCAAATTTCCTATAAAAGTGAATACTGTGTCTGGAAGGTTTGATTTTTTCCAAAGAAAAGAGTAAATCTGTCAATGATTTTTTTTTTGACAACTTATTTTTTAATAAAAATATGATTATTAGAAGCCAGATTTTTCTCAGCCATTTCTTGAAGAAAATTCAAAACCAAGAAATATCAGTGAGCTTCCTGGAAAAAGTTTTTGGTTTTTTTTTTGTTTTGTTTTTTTTTTGTGTGTGTGTCTTATGTCCTCTTTCAGCTCAATGTCCTGATCTGCCAAGCACGATACATTTGCCATGATGGATCATAATCATTCTTCTCTGTAAACCAGCCTGTTAATGTTATGGTTTGTATTGATGCAACATGTTTCGGGGAATTCAAGGCCTTACATGGGGGCATAAGGCATCAAGATTACACAAGACAGTCAAATACATTTGATTAGAATAACTTAAAAACCGATGTATTAAAAACTTACTAAAAAAGAAACTGATGAAAAACAGAATATGAAATGTCTGTGTGACTATAATTTCCTAACAGATCTTGCAGTGGTTTTTGAGGTCAAATATCAGTTCTGGGAAATATAAGCCCAAAAGCTAAAGTGGCAGGTGCCCAGAACATATACAGATATCTTCTCACTCTCTGCACTATTTTTTGACCACCTATGAATTCTCAACTTTTTTATGTTACAAGCCATGCAGAAATTTTCTACAAAACTCACTGCGCAAGGTCTTGGTAACTGAAATGTCTACCGTAGTGACTACATTTATTCTTGCAGGATGTCTGTAAAGTTCAGACATGGGCTATAGCAGAACCTTATTTTATGAGGGGAGATGGAGGAATAGAAGACTAGAATATTGAAGAATATGAAGTTGACTTCACACTTATTAACTCTCTTCTTTCTGCAGTTGTACTTGAGACTTCCAGGAACATTCAGAGCAAAGACCTCCAGAAGGAACCCTACAGTTTCCCACTGCAGATTTCTGGCTCTTCTGTATCTCAGCATCCCTCTTCAAAAACCTGGCATGAGTAAAAGCCCCAAAGAAAAGAAAATCAATTTACAAACTACTTTGAGATAAAAAATCTATTTTGCAAGTAGAAAAATCAACACAGACAACTTTGATGAGAGCTCCACAGTATGATACAGGCTGGTGAGGGACGCTCGGATAGCACAGGTGGAAAAGTTGGCATTAAAATGCAATATAGACACATTACTGAAGGCTATATGCTCATGAGGCCTGAGGGAATATTCAGAGCCCTGATTTCTGGTCCATACATTTACATATCCCTTTTTCTTCAGTAATGGCTATAATAAGATCAGTAAACATAGCTTTAGCAAATGAATGCAAATAGAACAATTATGTCAGAATTGGAAAAGACTGACAATTTTCCTTGTATTTCCACAAAATAAATGAAGTCCATATTTTTATTAATTTTGAATTATCTTAGATTTTCATTAAGAAACCCTTTTTTTGTGTGTGTTATCTTCTATGAAATCTAAGGATTTTTATTTCTTTTTTCTTAAACTTACAAAAAAATGCTGTGAACCTTTAATCACAGCAGTACACCCCTTCTGTCCCATTTGATAGAAGACAGGTGCATCCTGTACACCAAGCCATAAAGGAACTGACATCAAAGTCTGTATGAAATCTGTGCACATACTGAACTGTTCCTAGGAAAGGCATTATGCTCTTTCCTTTATGAACCTTTTTCTCCTTTTTTATTTGTAAATATTTTTCAATGTGATTCTATGACTAACTTTTTTTGATGAACTACCTTTCAGTTGCTGAAGAAGATACATATACACAGTGAAAAGTTTTCAAGGCAGTTATAAACCATCAAAAGCCAAAACCTGTGTTAAAATAAAAGAATTAACTACATTTCTCAGTATTTTCTATTTAATGTTTCTACTTTTCTTCCCTGTTAGTCTCTTATTGTTATTAACATACTCACAGTTCTACAAAATATTTTTCTTACAAAGGTAGCCACAGGTTCTGATTTTTTTTCCTGAACTTCAACTGCACAAGAAGAATGTCCCATTAATGCTCACCCAGAATCTATATTTACATCAAATATTTTTTTCCTTTAATAGTTGCACATAGACCAAATACCATTATAATCAATACATATCTAATCTATTTTATAGTACCTATACATATATCACATGTATACATACATGTATCTTATATACATAGGAGAAAAAAGAGACACTCCCTTATGCAATATGCATAAGAAAGTGAATAGATAAAGAGAGTAGATAGGACATATATTATAAAAGCAGGTAACAGATACAAGATGATATAAAGAACACCACATAACTGAAATTCCATCATAAAGAAGATTTCAATACTCCTAAACAAGCCAATTCATTTACTAAAACCAAGCTATATTAATCAATGACTTCTGTATTTAAACTGTACAGTCCCATTTAAGAAAATAATGCTTTGGCAGCAGTAAGAATAGAGAAACAACAACTTTGTATTCTTGTCTGGTCCCCATTTCTCTTCAGGCCTTCTGCTGAGGGACATTACGCTACATGCAGAAAATGAACATTATCACCATCTGTTGGCTGTTTGGTGATGTATACGGAATGAGGCAACAACTCAGCTCCTAAAAGCAGGTGCCTGTATTTAAATAAAATAACAAAAACTCAGACAGAGCACTAACTGCCATACTGACTGGTATTATAAGCAGAGAGGCCAAGGATTGGACTGATTTAGTGAATTAACTACCCTTCCCATCTAGACCATAACAGCATAAGCAGGCTACAGGATTCCTGAAACCCTGGGTTGGGAGGACAAGACAGTGGGGAAAGAGAAAGGAGATGCATTTGTTCAGAACAAGGCAGATCTGAAGCTTTCAGTCTCTATTCGTAACTGCCAAGACTAAAACAAAAGCACCCTGGTTTTACCAGATAGCTTGCAAGAGCAGCAAATATTTTAATTAAGAGTCTGAATCAATACTCATTTAACACACAAGGTCCGGTTCCAACTTTCAGAGCTACAGAAGTATTGTATGTCCTCTTTTGCCTTTACTACTCTTTTGTTCAAATCCTCTTATAATTCAGCAGTACAGTACAGTAAATACTAAAATTATTACAGCTACAGAACTTTAGAATGATGGAAATATGAAATAGGCAGTTACACAAAGGTAAACATTTAGTGTGACTTTAATTTCAGACACTAAACAGAAACCTTGCAATTAAATGTAGTATCCTTACACTTTAAATGTAAGGTCCTAGTTAAATCCTATTAGAATCAGTCCTTAGTAATTTTGTTTACAGAAGAAAATATTTATAATGGTGACTAAATGAAGCAAAATCTAGTTAAATAGCTCTAATATGAGTAATTTTTATAAATAAAACCAGACTAAAGCTATCCAACATCAACAAGTATCTGGAATTCAAACAGGAAAAAAGAAGGAAAGGAATTGAGGGAGAGTAGCAGAAGGATGTGGGCAAACTGAGCAAAAGACAATTAAGGCTGAAGTTAGGAAACACTTCCTAAAGTAGATTCTTGTTAATTTTTTCCATGATAGTCCAATAGGAAACTGAACTCTAATAGTGGTTATGTAAAGAAAGAGCTAATAAGATGCTTCATCACAGAACTATGTATAGAGGATGAGAACAATGGCCTTTTTATTTCTGGTCTTTCTGTGGCTAACATTTAGTATCCTGTCTCTGAAGAGTGTTTCAGACTTCCACAGCTTACTAGCTGGGAACTAATACATTTTTCAAAATACTTAGTGGTTTTCAAAAAGACCACGTTAGTTAATTCTGTTGATCAGCTTTGAGAATTACTTCCTTAATGATTGGAAATTACATAATAAAATTATAGAGCTGAAAGATATTGAAGATTTCTGGAGATATTTTAGATATTTTTTCTCATTTTTATAAATTACCACCAATCCATTCAGCAGGAAAGGGTAATCAGTATAATTCTGTATGCCAGGAAAATAAATGGCTCCCCCTTCCCCAAACTACTCTCACTTTTAAAATCTAATGTGTGACCTCTCAAGCATAGTTCATTAGGTAGTTTATATTGAAGAAACAATAGAGATTAGAAAAATCCATATATATATTCTTAATAGAAATGTAAATTACACTTTGAAATACAGATTAGTATATTCATTAAAAATAAAAAATAACTAGAAAACTGAAGTTAAGAAATCCTTTTCAATCTAAAATTTAGTTTCGTAAAATACCTGAAGTGCATAAAATTACCATCATGAAGTTAAAACTGTTGAGTATTGACCTACTTAAAAAGGACCACTGAAATATATCATTTTTCCCACAGTGCCTTGTAAACTATTTGTGTTTGCTCTCAAATATGTAAAATTCACTTAGAAGGCTATGTTACACCATTCCCAATTGTTACACTCATCACATTTCTCCCTCCTTAATCCTGTTCTTTGAATTAAAGGAAGAAAAAAAAAAAAAAGAAAAATCTGCTGAACACTAATTATTTAACCTTACCTCCTACCTACTTTCTCTCTTTATTCTGAGGTTTCTTAAGGGCTATAATGAGCTGTCCCCACACAAACAGGCTAAATTAGTGGATAATTACTGCTGGGTCTGTGAATGTTCTCACTCCTCCTTTCTTACAGTTTCACAACATTACCAGAATGGTCTGTCACCTCCCTACCAATTAGGTACAATTACTACTTTATAACATTAGTGGTGGCAGGCTTATTATGTCGGAGGATATGTAAAAGTAAGGAAGGGCTGGGGTGAGTGGGCAGTGAATCAGGCCAGAGGAGGCCATTGTCACATTCATAACTTGTATAGTCCTAGCTCTATTTTTATTTTTCAGGAAAAAAACCCTGTATACACAGTTAGAAAGGGAAAAATGAATGGGTTTTTTTGGTCTGGTTTTGGTTTGGTTTGGTTTTTTTAAGTAAACAAACCATCATCACTTTTTGTGCCTCCAGGTTTTCCTGGTGGTGGCGCTAACGCTTGCCCAAATTTGTTTCTTCTTTTCCTGAAATGATTTCTTTTGGCTGACAGAAAAGGATCTGTTTGGTTTTATCAGGCCGAAGTAGATATATTAACTATGTCACGTCAAAGGGAGTTACACTGACCTCGGGGTGCACCAAAACATTCCCTTCCAGTCTGTATTTAAACAAGAGAGTTCAGGTCAAGATAAATCTATGTTAAATGTTCAGAGGAGGATAAATTTTAATCTTTTATAAATAGTCCTGTGTATGTAGTTAATTTCTGCGTGCCTTGGAAAAACAGCCCCAAACAACCAACCACCCCTTCCCCCCCCGCCCCCAAAAAAAACCAAAAACCCAAACCAAACCACAAACCCACCACATCCTGGGATTTCCTTTCCTACACTTTACCTTTTTAATGGCAGGTAAAAGGAAACCTTCAATATTGTCTATTTTACAAGATATATTTCTGGGAGAGAAATGACTCAGAAATTTAAAAGGAGGACACCAGAGTTTATTTAGTGACTTGAATTTATAGTCTTCAATTATTTGCTTTAGAAAATCTTCCATCAACCCACTTCTCCTCTCCTCCTCTTAGAGTTTCTAAGCTCTTCTTCTGATGCTTCCAGTGGTAATTACAGGGTATTTACTTACAAATAATGACAGAGAAATTACAACGTTTTGGATGTTAAGCTTTAGGCAGGCTTATTTAATTTACAAACACTATGCAAAACTCTATAACAATATTGGAACTGAGCAAGCCTTTTCTACACAGGTACAATAAACTTGCAGGAAATTGTCACCATTCAGTAATGAAAACAATCTGATAAACCTGCAGTTGTATTTCTGGTTTACAGAAACATTTTTCATGGAACGTACTTAAAATTTCTTTCAGAACAAACATTTTAATTATAAAGAGTTATAACTGAATATGAGTGGCATTGTCATACTCAACTAATTAATTTGAGGGGTATTACTATGTAGTGGAGTGGGCAGTCTCAAGATGCCTGTTGAACACTTTGCCCACAGACCATCCTGCAGCACGGAAATTGTAAAAGGTCTGTGAGTGTAGCCTTGTCTCAATGTGCAAAGTGACCTGACACAAACAGTGAAAAGTTCATCTACTTCTCCCTCTTTTAAACTTGTTAATTGCTATTTTAATTATGGGTACATTTCAGCCACAAATATCACTGATGGAAACTACTACCTCTAATTGCTTTTGGATTACTCTCTGCCTACACTGATTCGTGGCAAGTTGGATTTTTCAATAGAAGAGGAAAGGAAAAAGATTTAAAAGGGGAGGAGAACTGTAAAAGAAAAAAGCACAGTAAAAGACAGCTGGAGAATACGGTGTCCTCTTCAAACACATTTTGAATAACACCATGAGAATATCCTTACATGGCATATTCTTCATCTGTGTACACCAAGTGTCAAAGTATTTCAGACCTTTCTTCTGAAGTAGAAAATTGTGGGCTTATCTGTTTATGCCCAGAATGGCCTTTGTTTATTTGCCTCCAGTTTTCAGTGTTAGTGGAGGAAGATATCCCAAAGTACTTTTACATTACCAGACTATACTGATTCAATTGTTTTAAATACCAGTCCTTTCTTCTCCCAGTGGGAAAATCATAGAATCATAGAATCGTTTAGGTTGGAAAAGACCTTTAAGATCATCCAGTCCAACCAGTAAACTACACTACCAAGTCCACACTAAACCAATCAAGGGTAGACTAGACTAAACCATGGCCCAAAGTGCCACATCTACCCGTTTTTTGAACACCTCCAGGGATGGTGACTCCACCACCTCTCTGGGCAGCCTGTTCCAATTCTTGACCACCCTTTCCGTAAAGAAATTTTTCCTAATTTCCAACCTAAACCTCCCCTGGCGCAGCTTGAGCCCATTTCCTCTCGTCCTATCGCTAACTACATGTTAAATGTTAAAAGTTAAAGTATAGCAATGGTATAATCCTTGGGAAGGTGATGCAAAGTTCCTTCCAGTGGCTAAGTGGAAGGTCCTATGAACTCATTAGATAATTCCTCTTCAACTTTCTCTTGCATACACTGATGGATGCATGTTTACTTACACCATGTTACCTTATGGAGTGCATACAAGTGTATTAGAGGATGTGTATTACATAGAAGTCAATAGCAAACTCATTTCAACAGCTCCCAGATCTCACTCATTGATTCAGCATCAAAAATTTGTCTTCTGAAAGACAAATCATCTTTCAAAAGTACCACCACTCATATAACTGTGCAGTCACGAGCTTAAGAAAGAAGGGTAAAAAATAAAAGAAGCAAAGTTATAAATTATTTCAGCTGTATGTCATGTAAGATTCACAGCTCAGGATATGCAAATAAATAATTTTGTTCAAGTTTTAGTAGGGACTTACAAAAATAGTTATAAAGTTTGAACTTTCCCCCTGTTCTCCAGGGCTCTAGTTTATCAAGCCCATCCAACTTCTTATTTTAAAGCACGGATAATAGCCCAAGGATATGGCAGATTGACAGCCCTAGGGACTATAAAATCTAGATTTTTTGGGGGGGAAAATCAGCATCTGGCATAGTGACTAGACAAAATTCCTTAAACTTACTCTGATCTTCCTCAGCTTCAACTGTGAAGGGCACTATGCTGTAGTAGTAGTGTGCTGTTTAGTTGAAGTAAGTAATTGGAAGTGCAAAACAGAAAAGGAAAGATTTCATCAGGATCTTCAATATTTGTGAAAACTTTGTGCCAGAGGATCTACCAAACCTGCAAGATCATCATGAAAAGGAACATTTTATGGCATGTTTTGGCCTGATTCCATGATCTATCAGGAGGCACTAGTATATGGTAAAAATGACTTGGAAAAGAACATTTATTGCAAAGGCAATACATAAAAAACCATAGCCCACTTTAAGCTCATTTTCCAGTGTGCCCACATGCACTGCCTATTTCCTTTATCTTATTAGTTTAGTAGGAATGAGAGGTAATTTCACAAGACACTTTGGAAACTGAGTGGTATGAAACTAACAGGAAATGAGAAGAATTAAACCACCAGTTTGAGTTCTGTAACTAATTTCTTGGAGGGTGGGTGCCAGGCAAAGGAAAGAAAACCAGCAAAAAAAAAATCTGATTAAAAGCATGCCTTCCATGTGCCATCTTATTCTCTGCTGCTCCATGAAGCAAGACAAGGACCTTAATTTCACTGTTTCTTTTACAGTATTGTGATTATAGTAAAAAATGTGAGTGACCTTCCACTTCATCTGACTTTTCTTAAGATCTGTCAGCAAAATCAACTTCGCTTTGGAAACACATGGAAAAGCACCTTTTCTATTATACATTTTTGGTGGAAAGCTTGCACTGAGATCCCAACAGAGTAGTGGGTAAAAGCTCTGTTCTGCCCCTTTTGTAGTCTCATGTTTATGATCAGGTATTTTGGGGGATTTTGTATGTGTTTTAGACATCAGGCTAAATCTTAAAAAAGTCAGAAATGAAATAGGAAAAAACGATGAATCAATTGTGTGCAGAATCAGAACCGCCTGTGTTTCTCCACTTGAACTGAAGGAAAATAGTAGTTATGGATGAACCTCATATGGTTCACCATAATACCTAAATGTTTGTACTTATCTAAGAGGTATATTTAAAACTTTTCAAACTGGAAATGTTCTAAGAACAAGCCTTCTCATGAGATTTTAACAGCATCTGGGCTTCAACTAAGAATCAGAAGTAATAGGACTCATGGTCATGCTTGTGTGACAATTCCATTTCTGGTCTTCAACAAAAAAAGTCAAGTTTTGAGATTTGTTGATAAAAATTTAAACAGAGGAAAAACATTGCTTCATTTCTACTTTTAGCATATGTTGAGCTCTTTTTATTTGTTACAGTACTGGAGATAACTTGTCATTCTACTGAATTGATCTGCTTTTTTCCAGAAGTATCCAAAATTTCAGATTCGGTCTACAAATCCTGTAGGTTCTGGTAGGGTGGGTTTTGTTGTTGTTGTTTAAGATCAATCAGGGGATACTTAGCTTTTGAGATTGCTAATAAACCATTGTCTCTCATAAATAAATCTAATGGCTGTTTTGGTACAGATGCAGGAAGACTGTAATCTTCAGACCAACTGCTGCTAGAATTAGTGTGGCTGTTGGTAGACATATCCCTATTTTTTATCTGCCCAAATAGAATCATAGAATTGATTAGGTTAGAAAAGACCTTTAAGATCATCAAGTCCAACTGTTAACCTAACTGCACCAACCAGTTTAGAGACAAATTTTACTAAATACATGCAACATCCCTGGATACATATGAACACCTTATTATTGGTATGCACGAAGGGTGTCCTAGGTGGGTGAGTTAGCAAGAAGTAACAACTCAGGTATTCCTACAGGTGTCAAGAAGATCCACCTATGGTTATTGACAGGAGACAAGTCTGTGAAGGTCTGGAGTCTTGTAAAGGTATTTTGTGCAAATTTTTCATAATCGAATCATAGATGCAGGATAGTTATCTCAGCAAAGAATCTTGGTGCAAATAAGTTCTCTGAAGTTTTTAACCCTGGCTTTCTTGGCAGTGGCTGGAGAAGATCAAGACCATCCCATGGTCCATCTCAGTTAGTTTACCTTATTGCAAAACTGCAGCTTAGCTCTCCACTTGGCCTTTACGAGTTGTTTATACACAAGTATTTTTATAGCATTAAAGACAAAGCCAAAAAGGTTAAGTGTTGAAGTAATCTAGCCTGGATGTCATTTTTATTTCAGCAGAAGTAAATCCCGTGCTTTGCCATACTACAACTTAAGTGGGTGCAGAACTTACCTTATTGTGCCAAATTCAATTAAAATCCTCTTGTCAAAAAGGAAAAGTGGTATTGTACTTAAAAAGATTTTACCAGAAAAAGTGTAGCTGTACATTGTCAGGGAAAGATAAGAAATATTCAGTTGCTTCTATATGTACTCCCACTTTGTATAAAAACAAAACCAGTT
The DNA here is from genome assembly GCF_030463565.1 of Pelecanus crispus. Taxonomy (NCBI): domain Eukaryota; kingdom Metazoa; phylum Chordata; class Aves; order Pelecaniformes; family Pelecanidae; genus Pelecanus; species Pelecanus crispus. The sequence goes on along the minus strand of NC_134676.1, from coordinate 83,385,362 downwards.
TCTAGTGCTATCACTCTGTCTCCTTTTATAAACAATAAATTAATTCCACAATTTCTGAACTTGAAAAGAAGATTAAAGTGGCCTTTCCTTAACACAAAGTTCATATCTATCTTTAAAGCAACATAAAAATATGTTGCTGATTTCACAGTGTAGTGGTCCCAAGGAAGCTTTACAGGGCTAATTGAGAAGTTCACATATAAATGTAATTTGCTTTATTGTCAAATAAATGTTAATTTAATATTTTTACACACATTGCTTCTGTTTTTAATTTGGAAAATGACAAAGAAGTAGAAAATGTACTGTAGGGAACAATTCAGAATTGCTGGAAAGATGAAATAGGTGACCTACAAAAGTTTCTGTTTTTTTAAACTTCTAGTACCATATTCCTTTGGTACAGACAATAAAAAACAGTGACAAAAGTGGTATGCATGTCTTAAAATTAAATTGGCTAATTTGTACTGTACAACTGCTAAAGCAACAATTAGTCCTTAGATGCCTCTTACAGATGCACAGAGCAAACTTATATTCTCCCTTTCCACCATGATCTGACACTCCAGATGTTGGGTAGCAACACCCAGCTTAAGGGTTTACCCAATCTCTACTCCCTGCTCCTCAGTCTCACCCTAATCCTCCTCTCCTGTCTCCTGCCCCTTCATGGGTGCCAGCACAAACATTGCTCCAGAACACAGTGGCATAATTTGGGAATTGTTTCCTCCAAGAATTTAGATCTAGCAAAAACCAATTTGTACTGTTTTAGAAGCTACTTGAATACCTGGTTTGCAATGCAGATATGTAAAATAAGGGGATATGTGGTGAAGAAAAGAAATGGCAATAGCAGGTATTTATGTTAAATACCTTATGGTATTCCAGCCTGCAGATTAATATTCCTTGGTCTTCCTTAGATCTTCTCATTTTGTAAAGGAGAGGTCTAGCTTCAGACATAACCTTTATGTAATTTTTGGTTAGTCCAAAGAGCTTTTGGACTCTCTATTTTGGATCGGATATTTGGTCAAGTGAGGTGTCCACCCTCTAGGAATCAAGTTTTTGCAGTAGATTTGAGAAGACAGGAGGAGGTATCCTCTGCTTGTTTTATCCAGTGTTTCTTAAATATAGTCAGAAACAATCAGCAGGGCTTTTTGCCTAAGTCTACTGAATGTAGTGTATTTTCACATCCTTAGGCAAGAATTTAAAAAAAATATATATAAAAAATAAATGAGTATATCTTTTTCAAGCAGGCCAGACTGTTGGGCTCAGGACATCGGTCCACAGTCCTCTCTTTCTTCTTGAGCTGCATTTTATGATACTGGATTGTAGTAATACTCCCTTTCTTTCTCACAAGATTTGGCCATACTGTTTTCCTATGTTCTGCCACCTCTAGCCACCAGGGAGTAAAGACTGAAATCCAGACTTTGTTTTTTTCATTGGGTGATTACATTGGGCTTAATTTTGCTAATTATGGATAGCTTATTCATAACAAACCAGGCTGCCCTTTGTGTCCCATTCATAGTACTTATTTCCTTTGCCAACATAATCAATTCTATTAAGTATATTACAGACAGAGAGTGGATAAACAGATTTGGGCACACTTTTCCAAAAGTCAGACATGCTTCCTCCACAAATGATAATCACGTGTTCACATATTATGTAAAATACAAGGAAAAATTAGAATGTAAATATCACTTTTATTTGTATTCTATGTAATATAATGTAAATATAGAATATCATAGAATCATAGAATAGTTTAGGTTGGAAAAGACCTTTAAGATCATCCAGTCCAACCACTAACCTACACTACCAAGTCCACACTAAACCAATCAAGGGTAGACTAGACTAAACCATGTCCCAAAGTGCCACGTCTACCCATTTTTTGAATGCTTCCAGGGATGGTGACTCCCCACCTCTCTGGGCAGCCTGGTCCAATGCTTGATGACCCTTTCCATGAAGAAATTTTTCCTAATATCCAGCCTAAACCACCCCTGGCACAGCTTAAGCCCATTTCCTCTTGTCCTATCACTAACTACTTGGGAGAAGAGCCCAACACCCACCTCACTACAATGTCCTTTCAGGTAGTTGTAGAGAGCCATAAGGTCTCCCCTCAGCCTCCTCTTCTCCAGGCTAAACAACCCCAGCTCCCTCAGCCACTCCTCATGAGGCCTGTGCTCCAGACCCTTCACCAGCCTTGTTGCCCTTCTCTGAATACGCTCCAGCACCTCAATGTCTTTCTTGTATTGAGGGGCCATCTTATCACTTTGCAGATTCATTGTCATATAACTGCTCTCTCAATCCTATAGCTTATGTAGAAGTGCCTTAACAGCTAAGGATGAATTAATTTTCTTGTTTTCAAAATTTTATAGGCCAAGCACTCTTTTTGTGCTGTATAATTCTTTTCAGTTCTATAGTTTATGCAGAATTGTCCTACAAATAACAACTAAGGATGAATTAATCTTCTGGTTTTCAAAGTTTTATGGGCCAAGCACTCTTTTTGGAGGGCTCATAAATCTAGACTGAGTCCATAAAATTACACCTGAACACACACACCAACTTACATTTTAAGTTCAGGTTTTGTTTAATTTCAAAAAAACTTCAAAAGAGAAACTCAGTAGTTTAAAGCAATGAACCAAGCTAGACTTCTAGGCTTACAGAATATTAAAAAGTGTCTGTTATCAGATTGTTGTAAGAGTGTCCAGGCTTTTGATCTTCATTTCAGTCCCTTCACATTTGCTATGCACAAACACTTCCTCTCTGCTCCTATCCGACAAACCTCTTTGCCTTAATTTTACCTTTGTTTTGTTTCTCATTGCATAATCTTAAAGAAATGTGACTTAAGATCAAATCACAATCAGGCTTTCCAGCTCAAAACCTTCACCTGGCAGAAGAAATTCTGGCTAGTATGGGAGGGAACACTTGTGCTATACAATATGCTGCTTTTGTGATTGTGATGTATTCCCTCCCTGTCTTCCCTCTCCATCTCAACAAGACAAATCTCCAGTTAAACACCTTTGTAATAAGGCATGGCCAATTTAGCCATTCTTGGAAAACACCAACATAAACCTTTCCTAACATGTATGTGCTTGCAAACCATGATGGATAACAACAATAATTTTTCAAACAGAGAGCAGTGATAAAACTGAAATTTTCCCTTGCACTATAGTTTATTCCTATTGTATTCTCTCTGCAGGCTATTCCTGATACTTTGGTAGATCTTCAGCTGTCCTCTGATATTTATAAAATCAATTATGTGATTTCAGAATATCTCAGAAACTTTTAAATTGGATCCAACACACAGCAAGCTAAAAACCGAATGGCTTACTGTTGGAAAAGAAGCAAGTAAGTATTCACTTGCTTAAGTAAGTGCATGTCATCTCAGGGAAGATAAACTGAAAGTCAAAGCCATTAAACTGCACTTCAAGGACATACCATGTGTGAGGGACAGAGACAAGGAGAGAACTTAGGAATCTAAATTCCCATTCAGCTTAACAGTTGTTGCTGACTGTGACATATATCTAGATACAACCTGTGCATATCAAGAATGTAAATGCACATTTCATCTGCTGATCTAGAAGTAGATATGCAGGGTATCATAATTCAGATTTCTTGAATTTGTTAATTACATAATCTCACCACATTCTTATGTGTGGACTGGCCTAGGTCTGTATGTGTCCAGATTTGTTGACTACAAATAAGTCTTAGCACCCAACTGTCCTCTGTATCCTTTAAGTCTAAACATGAAATGTTTTCAGTATTTAAAAAAAAAGAAGTAGCTTTTTATTTTGTCATGCCTTCATTAAAATACTGTGTCTTATCTGAGGCCTGTATGAAATAGTATAAAATTGATTTACAGTGCATGCATTTCCTTTCATCTTTTCAAACAGGATTAAAATGACAATTTTCTATTATGTAGTGTGTTCATTTTCTTGATATTTAAAGGTTGCCTTTCTGTTCCTAATTGTTAAGATTAAAACAGCAATCATCTTCTGAAATATCACTGTTCTTTCTGCTCCTAAACCAGAGACTATCTAACTGATTTGCAAATATTGCACTTAAACAAGTGGGTGTGCCAGTTCTAAATGCATGCTACATCCATGATATGTCTAGAAAAAGCAGAGCCAGAGCATTTGCCAAAGCTGTAATTAATGTCTGTTTCTCATTTGGCCAAAAAGCAGTCCACCATAAAGTAATTGATACTGCTAATTTGACATTCTTCCTTGACTTCCCTCAAATGGGAGCTGAAAACTTCACATGAAATTAATATAGACACTTCTTACTATGTTTTGAGTAGCAGTACCCAATTTATCTGTGTGTATGTCAATAAATAAGGGTCCCCAATACCTCGAAGCACCAAGGTACGCTCAAGCACATCAATTAAATTTTGTCACTACAACTGCTTGCTGTAGGGTAATGCAACTGAAATGCATTAACCTGCTAACATTTTTCTACCCATCTGCAACTAGCCCCAGAAGCAGGGGCTGTGAGTGGAAAGAAACTTCTAATGCTACCTGGAAAACTGGCCCATGAAGTGCTCAGGACCATGACAACAGTCAAGGGGGATGATCCTCTCCCTTTTATACAAATACATGATTACTGGGCAGTTGTAGTACACCTATGAATGGGAATGGCATGTTTCTGAGTGAAAGCAACACTGAGAATTAGGTTCAACCTGAGTCAAGGCTGAGATAGTGGACTAGGACAGCAGCTCCAAAGGTGGGATGGAAAGGCAGTTTTTTGTTTAGTTCCTTTAGTTATTTTTTATTGGATGCGCCTCAGGAAGACTGCCAGGAGGAAGGCTGTTCGAAGAGAGAATCTAAAAAAAGCCAGTTTTGAGGTGTTCTGAGGTGTTAGAAAAAGCGCAATGCATCACCATTGAACTAACTAAAAAGCATAATCTATTCCTCTATTTCATTGTTTTAATTTATTAATTTGAAAGTACATTTTAAGCCGCTGCCTCAGCCACATGGAGAAAACAGTTTCAGAAACCCATGGGGCAGGGTATTTCTACCGCCTCAGCAGAGCCCTTTGGCACAAGTGAAAGTCTCTGTTCCAATTACACTTTTCATACAGTTTTAGCTTTAAATTTAAACACAACAACTTCTTCCAGAAAATCAGAAACAAATAGCTTAAAAATTTGGATCACACAGCTTCAAACATCTGGGGAAGCTAAAAGCTGGAATCAAAATAGGGCAGAGCATGTTAATCCTGCTGTCCATGTGACACCACACAAAGCAAAAATGCAGATGAGTTTTGCACGTAGCATGTTCATGTCTTTGGGACCCCATTTCATTCTTTCTTCTTCCCTCCCTAGTGGGAACATGTTGGGAAAAGCTGGACAAAGCACACTCAGAATACAATGTCTTGTAATCTCTGATAGCTTTAGAGGTTGAGGGTTTTTTTTCCAGTGTGTGCTCCTGTCCTCCATGGCCTGAGAACTTCCGACCCCATTTCTCCTCCCGAAATAGAATCTCATAAAAGTGTCAGTAATAATTACACCACAGAATTCCATGATTCAAACTTGTTTCTTTTCTGTACTCATACTTGTTTCAGACAAGCATAAGAAGGAATTATTCTAAATTTGCAGTGGCATTATGGCAGAGTCAAGCCCTGAGATGCTTTAATCCTCTGCTATTTAACACTATGAAATTCAGACTGCCAAAGAGTACCAATGGGGGAACTCAGTCTATGCTTTGATGTCATGTTACCTATTTCTGGCTATAAAACATTTCCCTCTTGATTTTTTCTAACCTCGCATCAAATGTGCACAGAATAGATAAACTTCCCAAGAGATTATTCCGACATAGGGTTGAACACACACTTAAGAAACTGCTTTATTTTGGCAGGTCCTAATATTGATGGGCTATGCAAACCTAATGTCCAAACCATTTCTTTTCCTTTCTTTTTTATTCCTTTTGTTTTTTTTCTAAACTCAGAATAACTCATTGTAAAAATTGGCTGTCAGCCTACCATTTGAAAGTGAAGAAAACATCTTGATTTAACATCTGAGCAGGGATTTTTTTTTTGTCATCTGTAAACAATTGGACCATATGTAGTGTGATGGGAAACATGAAGGCTGTGATAGAATATCATTTAAGGAACCCGGTGTTTAATTACTGCTCTTGATTAGCTGGAATAGAAATTAGCTTTAAATGTTTGGTTTACAATACCAATTTTAAAAGTATATAAACTAGTTCTCAGTAAGTTTAAGTAGTAGAAGTGCTGATGATTGCAGAATTACTCTGATTATTTGCAGGAATAAAAAATAAAGTTATAGGTATTTGTGACTTTGAAGGAGAAACACATTGGTTCAAGGATAAAAGAAAGAACACAGACTCTAATGTTTGCTCTCTATTTCTTGAAGAGTTCCTGAACTTTTCCTCAGATTAATCCAGTATCTTCCTGTTTTCCCGCAGATCAACCAGTAAATGCCATAATCTAATAAGATTTCTGAGCCTATTCCTTTTTTTCAGGAGATAGGATCAAAGCTAGTGCAAAATTATTAATATAGCAGGAGGGAAGTATGTCTCACACACCTGGAATTTACTGATTTATCATCAAAACTCCCAACATGTAACTTGTAACTTGGGTAAGATTTTCCCCAATCTTTCTTTGGAAGTCAACACAGCTGCATTTTCAGCACAGGGGAACATAAAGGAAAACATCATCTGAAGGTCTGCTACTCCTCTCCTTCTTACTCCAACCCTCCTTGAACCTGCAGATAAGCCAAAGGCTCAGTCTGTGCAGCAAACTCTTCTTCACATCTGCCCAAGACTAAAGTTTCTTTTAACGTCAGCTGTGTCTCCAAAATACTGAAATAAAAAGAAGAAAAAACCAAAAAACCCAAAAAACCAAAATGAGCTTCAAGAGACCTGTCATTTTGGCTGAGAAGGAAAAGAAAAATCTTTCCTGTGTGTCAAAATAACAGTGACTTTATAAATACATAGTTCTGCTAAAGACAGAGAACCAGGCAGTAGCTGTAGTAACATTTTACTGTAATGCTGGACAGGATTTAAATGGAAAAGAAAGATAACACCAAGAGTCCTTGCTGCATCCAGTCTAGCTTGGTAAAAGCAGCACATACATTCTGAGGCTTCATGTCTGGGACACCCCAAAATCTGGCAGAGATAAGAAATGCATTAACCTTCTCTCCTGACTTATGTATGTCAAAGAACACTTATGATATTTCTGATGAAACAGGTGCCATGTATTTTATGTTAAAAAAAAAAAAAGGTTGAGATTTCTTGCGTTATGCGTTCATTTTGCAGTCAAAGGGGGGGAAAACAGTTCCTTTCTTACTTTGATTACTTCTGACTGTTCAGTAATGTGTATATTAAATATAAAACTGAGTTCCTGAGCTATCCTTGCTGCCTATGTTCCCATGTCACAGAAATTCTCCACTTTGCTCTTATCCGAGAACCAGTAACCTACCCCAACAGTATTAGTTGTACCCCCCTCACTATTTTGGGAGAATATTTTATGCTCTGAGGCTACAATGGTTGGACATGACCATTGTAGAGCATTCACTTAGCTTCCTTTTGCTGAACTAACTGCCATCTCCATAGAAACAGAAAAAGACAGTTGGCAGCCAGCAACCAGAAGTTTAAAGAATTTATTCACACCAGTTTCAGCTGCACACTATTACTTGAAATCTCGAAATGCTGGTCACTGGGAAGACCTTGTGCTGCACGTACAGTATTTTAGAAGATGGACAAGTCTGTATGTTAGAAGAATACTTCAGATATTTTTTTTAGATAGTATTCCCTTAATTCTGCTTACACTTAAACTTCCTTGTCAAAAATGTATTATACTGTTGATTTAAATGCTTTTAATAGCAGAGTCAGTAATGAGAGAGCTGAGCATTAAAGGTCAGAACAAAGAAGATTAAGACTGGGAATTTTAATCCTAGTCCTAGCACTGATGCATTGCGTGATACTGAGCAAAGACCACATATAGAACTGATCAAAACTTTTCTTACAGTTCCTTGCAAAAATAAAAAAAAACTCATTTCACAAACTTATAAAATAGTAATTGTTGACAATGTCATTGACAGCATCGGTTATTTTTCAAAAGTTTCTTGCAGTTTTTAAAGTGGAAAAGTTTCAAGAGCAGCTATTGAAATGTTTCAGACCAAATTTGGAGTAAATAAGACATTTTCATAAAGCCCTTCAATGTTAAAAAAAAAAAAAAGGGAGTAAATCACCCTACAATGGGTTCATTTTGAAAGCTTTAAAATTAAAACAATTTTTTTAATGAACACTAGCTTCCTCTTTTCTCATTTTTCCCATATGAGAAGTGAGGATAACAGCTGTGGAGATCATAGTTTACCGACTCTCCTCACCCCTGCTCTATAGCTATGTGCTTTATATGTAGTCTGTTGTGCTTCTTCCTGCACAGTCCTTCTCTCTGTCTGGGTTAGCAGATGGTCCAGAGTCCAGAGAGAACAGAGAAGGTTAGAACCAGTCACAACAAAGGCAGTTCAGATCCCATTATGAAAAAGAAGATGGGGAATGAAGAGAGAGATATAATCTGATTCTAAAGCAGGAGCTACCCGTTTAGATGGAAGAAAATAGGGGAGACTATACCCATCTTTCTAAACATCCATTTTCTTACTTCAGAAGAAAAGCCAACAATTTCCCTGTAGTTTGCACAAGCCCTGATTTCTTCCATGAAGGCACTTGTTAGCTGTTTCCTCTTCATAATATTGCAAGTCATCTCACCTGTTAAATCCTTAAAATTAATGTTCCAGTTCAAATAGAACTATTAGAAGCATCCCATACCCCTGAAGAACCTCCAAGTGACCAAGAATTTGAACTTCTGACAAATTTTGAGGAAAGATCCAGAAGTCAGAAATGCAGATTTTCACACTATCACTCAAAATATCTATTACTATTTGCACCTACCTGGAGTGGCACACATAGACAAGTGCATGTCTCTACACATATAGATATATTTTTCTTTTTTTATCAAGATTTAAACAAAAACAAACCACAAAAGAACTTAAACCCCTGATATTTTTATTTACATTATTTTCACAGAAATCTGAAAATAAATTCTATTGGTTCTGTCTTCCTTTGATTTGAATAATGCAGATATACACATGTTAATATTAGGATTTGCCAACATCACAGTCCTTGTTTCCCCTAATGAATGGCACCTTCTCACCCCACATGCTGAATTTATCCTAATGAGAAAATTGGACCTGTCTATAATCATTATTACCATTGTTGATCTCAGATCACAGTGAAAATATGATTCCTTTTCCCAGGGACCCCAGAAAAATACCAACTTATTTTTTCTTAACTCCACAGTGAAATGCTGAATTAAAAAAAAAAAAAAAAGGGGACATTGATAATCTAGAGAATTATGAACATCTGATCTTAACTCTTAAATTAGCCATATGTTGAGTCTCAACAGATTGACAGTACTTATTAACATGAATGTAAAGTTTTAATATTTTAAATCTGCATTTTATTAATATTTAATCCAGGGTCATAGGTAATGTCCATGTGTGTCAGATACAAAGGAAAGAAGGAGGTATCACAGGAATCCAATTACTTTTGCTTCTAATTGCAAATGACTTTCAATATTGAGGCAATGTTCTTCTTATGTGACCTTTAGTGCATATTCTAGACTTCATTAAACACCTTTTGTTCTTGTCAGTTCAGGTAAATCCCATCTTGTCCCATTCCTCTGAAAGTATTCTGTCATCTGTTCATGATCCAATGAAAAATGATTGTCGCAAGAAATATACACGGAAGTGTTTAAGATATGTGCCACAATTTAATCTACAAGCAGGACAAAACCAGTTCTCTCTTAAGTTTTTCTTACACAAACTTCAGGCAATCTAGATCAACTGTTATTGTCCATGCAATTATAGATTTTGCTTAATTTTATACAGTTTATAAATAAATATTAGTTCCTATAACTGCTTTACTCTGCAGAACAAAAATGGGTTTGAAGCTTAAACAGTGTATGCCATTCATTCTACTAAAGTCTATGTTTTTTAACAGAAGAAACACTCATTGCACTCAGATTTTAAATTAAAACTAGAGAATAGAGAGTTCATGATCAGTCTAGTATTACGTGAAAAATTAAATTATATTTATTTCCTCCTAAAGGAATATTCATACCATGTAATGATATGTATAATTCATAGGTTAATCTATAGACAAGTAGTAAAAGAGTAACACTATAGTAATTGTTGTTGTATAATAATGTTGTATAATAATCAAGTTTTAGACTGAGCACTGCCATTTTGCTAACATTATACATACACACTACATTACATGAGTGGTATCTTATAAACATAAGAGAAAATGAAACAGTCTATTATGCATTGTAGATAAATAATCAGATAATGTAAATAAATGAATTGAGAAACATTTAAAGAAATGGCTTCTATTCTCCCTGAAATTACGTTTTGTGAGTTTCTTTTCCTCTTTCGTTAGAGTCTGCATCTCCAACTCATGCACATATCTCAGCTTCTGTATTCACAGACATGAAAGATATCAGGATGTGCTGGTTTTGGCTAAGATAGAGTTAATTTTCTTCACAGTAGCTTGTATGGGGCTGTATTTTGTATTTGTGCTGAAAACAGAGTTGATAACACGGGGATTTTTCGCCATTGCTGAGCAGCACTTACACAGAGCCAAGGCCTTTTCTGCACCTCACCACACCCCACCAGCGAGCAGGCTGGGGGGCACAAGGGGCTGGGAGAGGATGCAGCTGCAACAGCTGACCCCAAATGACCTAAGGGATACCCCATACCATATGATGTCATACCAAGCATATAAAGCTGGGGGAAGAAGAAGGAAGTGGGGGATGTTTGGAGTGATGGTGTTTGTCTTCCCAAGTCACTGTTAGGCGTGATGGAGGCCTGCTTTCCTGGGGATGGCTGAGCACCTGCCTGCCCATGGGAAGTAGGGAATGAATTCCTGGGTTTGATTTGCTTGTGCACGTGGCTTTTGTTTTACTTATTAAACTGTCTTTATCTCAACCCACGAGTTTTCTCACTTTTATTCTTCCAATTCACTCCCCCATCCCACTGGGGCAGGGAATGAGTGAGCAGTTGGGTGGTGCTTAGTTGTCGGCTGGGCTTCATTGTGAGACTGCCTTTTCATAACAACTTTTGATTCCAACACTTCCAGTTGGTCATTTATCTCCATGTGACCCAACTCAAAGCAAGTGAATCCAGACAGGTGACTGTCTTCTGAGAAACCCTGAGGAAGACGAACATGGGTCTCCTTTTCCTTCATGTGCACAGCTGAAAAGGCACAGTGGTCAGAAGGGCCCCCCAAAGACATCACCAGATTCAGATTTGTTTTAATAAGAATTCAGTCAGCCTCCAGTTCAGGAGAAGCTCATTTTTATGAATCAAGCTACACCGATGCAAAACAGCCTGCTTAAAATGAGACTCAGTTCTTTGAAAATGATACTGAAAACTATCAATAATCTTAGATTTCTAAGAATCTTGTCCAGTTTTCAAGGATAACTTGGCTACTTTGGATTTTATTTCACAAAAAGTTACTGGGAAGGGTATAGCTTGATTGCAGGGGTAGGTCTGGCTCTCTTCTTGAGTTTTATCCCCTTTGTCTTACATGGGCACCTTTCAAAATGCCATGAATCCAGGCTTTTTATTTCATCCAGAAGTATGAAATCTTTGTTACAAAATGTGATTTTGCATAGCCCTCCTCTCACCAGACTCCACCTGTAGAAACTGGTATTAAGTTAGCAGAATTTGAACAACTTCATCTTTTGGAACTGGTGGAAATGAAGGCTGCAGACAAAAATGTTTAGCATCATACATGTTTTATACTTCTTGCATTGGTGGCAATAAAAAAACACTGTAAAGGGGAATCTAGTAAGAGTAATCAAACTTATATCATGATACCTTGTCAGACAAATGCCACACAAAAAGGCATTCTCACAGTTTGGGTTTAGCCACCCCGGACACTGACAACTTCCTCCCTCAGCCTTCACCATTAAGTCAACTTGACTCACAATACAAGTGTACCTCCTTAACATTTGAGTCCTGTCCACACCTGAGCTGTTCTTCCACTGCATCTTATGCATCTTCTGGTGGGCACTATTCTCAGGCCAGTGCAACCTTTAGCTGCAAACACTACTCTTCCCACAACCTGCAGCAGAGCAGGCTCAGGCTGGGCTGAGAGGAGGAGTTACCTCGAACACAGGTAAGCTGATACAGCTGTGACATCATGTCATTTGGTCTGAAATGGGTCTTTGATACTTTTACAATTTTTTAACCTGTGATTTGAAAACTCATTACTCATAATCACATCTTCACTTTTCTATAGAATAAGAATATTACAGACATCAGAAAAGAAACATGATATTAGTAATTGATATGCACAGGAAAAGCATATATATATATATATATACACACACACACACACAACCATCAGTGAATATTAATGAAGCATAAATCTAACACATTAAGTCATATTACCAAACCAGATAAACAGGAGAAGTTTTAAAGTTCACCTAAGGGGCAAATTAGATTGGCATCTACTGTTTTATTCAGGCTAAATTCTTGAGCTTTTACAAATTCTGGGGTTGGGGGTTTATTTTCTTATTTTTAAGTAATTGAATTTCTCCCAGTTTCCAGTACCAAAGGATTACACATTATTATTTGAAATAATCTTACTTTGCAGACAAGCAATACATTTTCCTTCAACCTATAAAACCCAAACATTACTGGCATAGTAAATATGTATGTTTCAGAACAGGAAGAAAAGGAAAATGAATACCAGCTAGAATATTTACAATAAGAACTGTTTAAAGAAAAAATGTGTTTGATCTTTGGCAAGTTCCCTGACTTTGAACTGACACTAGACAAATGATTATGTAGACAAGATTCATGAATAGCTACTCCTCCACTTGTGGGCTCTTACATTTGACTGTGCAGCCAACATTCCTGACCAGGGAAGATCTTTGCTCCCACATATGTTACTAAGGTCAATTATTTTTGGTATGTTAGAATAGAAAGGGGGGAGGGAGGGAAGGCCTTTCAAGCAATGTGGCCTCAATTAATTTAAAACACATAGTAATGGGTGCTAAAATAACAGCATTTTAACCAGTGAGTTCATTAAACATTTTCTCAAATGCATAACCATTATTTTGCTTGGTCAGATATTCTCTCAAAGGAGAGTTCATTCATTTTAACTGCTTAAAATATATGATGAATGAAGCAATTTGCTTTTTTATTTACATTTTACCATGGAAAATATTTTATTAAAAATACTACCACAAAGCAGCAGAGTACAGCTTTAATCAGTGTTTAGTTTTCAAGGCAAAGCTTTCTTCAAATGTAAAGAAAACAGAATATGTTAGGTTACATTTCCAAATGAGCTACCCCAAGTTCTGATATATAGATGCTACCATAATTAGTTTTGGAAATTGTTGTAGCATACACCTAAGCTTATAAAATAATTATATGCATGGTAAACCATTATATAAGGATATTCAGGGATATGGGTTATTGCCCTTGAATAGCAGTTTTGCCAGGACTGACTTCACCAGCACAATGCCGGCATCTTAGCAATGAGCTTAATGTGTAAGGCCGTAAATAAATTTAAGAAGCAATTGTAGAAAAATAAAGGAGAGATGGACTGCTGCAAGACAAATGTGATGTAGCCACTCCTGTTATCTACTGTAACAGGTCTGGATGAACACATGTGCAACAGCTGATGAATCAAGTGCTCCAAGCACAGTTTCCCACGTTAGACATTTTGTGTAGGACCCTTGTCAGCTCACCTAACCCTTCTGAGTTTTCATTATGTTTTTAAATTCCCACAGAAATATTCACCTGCCCACTGAAAGAGCTTTGAGAGTCTCACAGAACACTTTAACTATCAAAATATAATTTCTAAGATTTCAAACATTAGTGGGGGAGTGCCAGGTAGGGGGAAAGCAAGAAGTACTCTTTCAGTGCAAAGGAATCACATCTTAGCATACACATGTAGGTTTGTATATCTACACACACACATCAGCGAAAGTGACAGCAGTACTCAAACAATTGCATCAACACCTTGTTCAATATATGAGATTAACTGTCCAAAAAGACTCCTGGATGACCTGCCCTGGAAATGGAGAACAGGACCATCACCCTATGCGTTTCACAACTCCGCCATGACCATTACTCCTCGTAAGTCAACATTTCACTAATGCTTATTTCATTGCACGTCTCTATTTATTTGTGAAAGGCAGTAAGTAAAAACACTGGTTGTGCAGTAATTCAAAATATCTCAGCTTGCATAACTTGAATCTTCAAGGAGGCATGTGAATGCATTTTTTTCTTAATAGAAAACTTTCCTACAGTGCTGCTCTTAAAAATAGTGATGGAGAATCACTTTGGACAGAACAAAACTAGGTCCTTCCTTGGCCTGAGATGTGGAGTCCCTCTTCTCAGTCCTTAGACAACATAGCTCTGTATGGCCATTTGACTCAAATAGGATAAAGTTCCTATGTAAAACTAAGCATAATCAGAGTTTTAGCAACTGTGTTTTGAGACCATACAGGGGATTTAAATGGGGGAACAGACCTTGTGTTGAGCATCTAGAAAGTGCTGAATTGTACCTCACACATTAGAATGCCTTGCAGACAGGAGAAGGAAGATCCTTGAAACAAAAATAAACACATACAAATGTAAATGAACAGATCTAGGATTGAGAAAGCCTACTAGAATTAACCACACCTGCAAAATCACATGCCTATGGCGTTCTCCATATTACAGGGTTTGATAGCTAAATGACATGGTATACAAATAAGACATACCTATTATGCTGTAGACGATACAGTAACAGCCATCAGCTGCTAGGACTGGACCTAACAAATACCAGGGTGGTCAAGTACATTAGAAGGAATCTAGTGGGGATTCAAATAATAAATTAAACAATGCAGTAATAGATAATGGGGACATAATTGCCTTTATTACACAGTAATAAGTTCTAGGAAGAGATAAGATTATTGCAGAAATATGTTGTCCCTTTCGTATTTAAATTCTGAATGAGCAGATTGGGTAAAAACCCTATGCATTTTGTTGACATTGGGTGCTGAAGAAACCCAGACGTTATGACTTGCAGACTGGTAGAACGGTCCTGTATTAATCGTGATTTTTGACGCTTCTGTGCATGAATTAGGGTAACAGTGAACTACCACATGACTCATATTTGTTAATAGAAGGTTATGGTCCAGGCAAGAGACATGCAGTTGCGCTAATGTACGACCATTTTGATCTCTCTATTGGCCCTTCCAAGCCTGAAAAAACACTAAATTCCTATACCACTTTCTGCAGTAGTTTCAGAGAAGTGTGGGGAATTTTGGTCAGCTCAGCAGCCTAAGTGCAATTGCTGGTATATTACAGCAACTATTGAGTTTTTAACTGCTCCTACTTTGCTCAAACTGAGACACATCCACTGTGTCAAAGGTTGTGCAGGCAGCTGATGTTTGTTACATGTACAACTGCAGACAAAAACAACAGGTATAAAGAACGCAAAGAAGGATGGGATTTCTACAGAAATTCATACTAATGACAATAGGGATCAAGATTCCCCTCCAGATGGTCTACAGTTTTAAAAGACAGCTTCCAGTTTTCAAAGCAGTAATGTGATCAAGTTGCTCTTACTTTCAAGCAAAAGGGCGGTGGCTATCACAGCAGGACACAGGATCAGGCTGAGACCTTTGAAGAAGCATGGTGCCATGATGAGCTGGGCAGCTGCATGAGGCATTATTCTTAAAGGTCTCTTCAGAAAATACATATAGTTCAGGTGTACATATGTATGTGATGTATACATTGTATATACACAGATATATTTTTGCCAGTGTTTGGGTACCTTTGGTGAGTATTTGCTTCCCTTAAGCAAAGGCAAAAGTGGACTCTGCAAGGTCTATTTTTAATATTATTTTTAACTCTCTACCTTCAGACACCATTTCACTCCCTCTCTACTTAAGCAGAGACTTCTCACTTTTATGTTTAATAATTCAGCGTATCGTTTTTATGTACTTCTTGAAGTCACCTTGAATTGCTTATCAAAAAAGGGTGAAAAAACCTCAGATGAAAAAAAAAATCCAAGAACTAAGAAAAAAAAATCCCTTTCAGCTGATAAGGGCAAGTGAACATCAGCTTTATTTGATCAGCATTTACTTTAAGAAAGTTGGCAGACATCAAACCCCAGTTGTAGCAAGCTAATTATACAAGAGCAAGAGCCATCATCCAGGAGGAGAGGGACTGACCAACACGCGTGAGAGCTGCACACAGTGCCAGAGACCAAGCACAAATCATACTGCCCCCTAAGACTTCTGTGAACATAAAAAGAAGAGGTGCCAAGTTATTCTTTGGTGGTTACAGAAATAATTGGGGCAGCTATCAAAAAGCGAGCAAAGGCATTCAATAGTCATATGCACCTAAAACAATGTGATTCAAGGTAAGTAAAGTGTTGTTCCATGCAGAGTTATGCACCAGGATTATATTTAGCTCCTGCAGGAAAACATCACGATCAACAGTACGAATAGCTGAAGATTAATCCAGGAGCAAAAAAGAAACAGTCTGCAGATGCCAAATATGCAGAGGTCAATGCAACCCTATGGAAGGGTTTAATGCTGCCTCTGCAGCGTAAGCTGTATGTGGAGACTAATATATTTACATATAAACAGGGTGACTACATGTAAAGATCACATAAGTAAATTTTATACATTATGCTGCAAATGTCATGCAGGAAATATACTCTCTGATTGATAGGCAGAATGTTTGCCAGAACAGTGACAGCCAAAGTAAGTTCAAAGTCATAGGAAATGTTGTCATCAGCCTACTGTAAAAATGTACAATTACTTGCTATTCTCTTTCTGTTTAAAGGTGACTACTACCATCTTTTTCCCTAGGCTACTTGTTCACTGTAGCTTATTATCATTACAAAGTATTATAATAGATTAGCTTTTCCATATTGTGTTCATATTGGGAAGGGCATGTTTCAGACAGCACACTGAAAAGGTTTTTGAAAAGACATTTATTCCCCCACTAAAAATTACCAGGCAGCTTGTTTTCAAGAATAAAAATCTCTAAATTGCATGCTTGCAAATTCCTCTTTCCTGATAATTCATTCAATATAAAGAAATCAGAAAGAAGAAGCGAGCAGTATCTAATTAATATCTCCTAATGCCCAACTAATGTCAAGCATGACTCTAATTTATAACCGAACTATATTTTCACATTGAAAAATTCAATTACATTTACTGACAGACTTTGAAATGCCACATTATTTATATTGGCAAACTTTGCAGTCTCTCAGTATATTTATTAACATTCTTTCCACAGAATAAAGTGTATATACAATACAGATCACTGCATTCTTCATTTTTTAATCTTTCAAAGTGATATGTACATCTGCTGGAGTAGGATGGAGCTGCCTTGTTTCTGGATATCCAAAAGACCAAATAGAGCCAGCAGTTAATTTGCCCTCCCTTTTGATTCTCCAGGCAAAACAAGGTAACCTTGACATTTCTTTTCCTTCTCTCCCTCCCTCCCTCTTTCCCTCTTTCCCTTATTCCCCTTCTCTCCTGCTCTTTTTCTCACACACACCCCCACACTGCATTCTCTGTGCACACATCAACAATTTTGAGCTGTGAAGAGGTTCAATTGCCACCTTAGTGACTCACTTATAATGCACAAATCATTTACTAGGATAGCTTGAGGACATGACAATGACAGAGAGACATCTGTTGGGTGGATGGGATGAAAAAAAAAAAGAGTAAAAAAAAAAAAGAAGAAAAAAAAAAAGGAGGTTATTCACAGCTGGTACATTAGCCATGCTAGCCACTAGGCCACCACAGTGTCCTAGTCCTACAGCTTCACTCTCCTCCTTTCTGCCTGCTCCCTGCTGTCAGCTGCCAAAAGATATCTGTTCTCACCCTTTGCTGAATGAAAAGGTGCTAATGCATGACTTCAGGATATGTCAGAACATACAGTACTTACAAGTGTTTGGAGATGCAGCCAACCTGACCATGGGGAAAAGAAATGAGTAACTGAAGAATGATTTTTCTTAAAAAAGAACGACTAGAAAAATAGTGAGAGGGCTATTCCTTTTTCTAGCTGTGCCAGGCAGGACAGGTTTTTGTATTCTTGATACTCATCCTCATTTCTTGTAGAGTACTAAATATACTACCAAATGTTCAAAAATGGGGCTGAGTTTTCTTTTGCCTACAGTTTCTGCACTAATTGAACTTAAAAATACATCCCCAAATGAAGAAGAAATACAGAATAGGTAGAAGACTTGTGTGACAATAAACAGCTTTTAGAACTGTTTTTTTCTTGTAATTTAAAGAGACAGAAAAGTATAGATTGAGGGAGGGGTTTGAATAAAATGTGATTAAAAAAAAGTAACTGTTTGCCTAGCAAAAGTGCCAGAAAGCAACAGATACCCGGAGTTTTCAGACAGCAATCTCCTGTCCAGTTACACAAGGTCTGCGGTCTACACCTGCTGGCATAAGCTCAACAGGTAGAGGGGACCAGCACACATGTTCAGCATGCCAGTACGCTTCTGAAGGTTTTATTTTCTCAAAGTCTGCTGATCAAGGTGGCATGGGACAGTTTTAAAACTGGTTTAAAACTCTGTACTACAAACCTTTAAAAAATCTGCAGTGTGATACCAGTGGGGACAATTTCTGTGGTCCACGTGATAAAATAGCCATACCCTTGTTCACTTGTTTACATAGCATGGCACCAAAAGAACTGGACAAACTCAACGAAAAGTTCCAGGGCAAGGAGAAAATACTGGTTATTTTTTGCAGTGAGTGAAAGAGACTTTTTTAATGACAGTAAGGGATTCTAATATTAAGCCCAGCAGATAGGAAGGTCATAAAAATATTATGAAAGATATTGCATAGCCATGCACTAAAGATCCCATCCAACACATGCTCCTGAAATCAGTACACAGAATAAAGAAAAGTCCCAAAGTGACCCAGGCACACACAACTCTTTCAGACCCATCTAATACCTTGTACAGGCTCCTGGTCAGAGTTAAACACCTCAGTGGTGTCCCTGGGTCACTTCTGAAATTGATACTTCTGCAGTTGTCTGTGCATTGTGGGCTTGCTGAAGGAGAAAGGGAACAAGGCAGGGAGGAGGAAAGAGTCACTTCCCTTACTTGAAGAGCAAAACCCAATTTTCTTGAAAACAAAATGTTTCCTAACCTTACTATCTTAAAATTCTAAAAAGAAGGAATTATTGCCTGCCTTTGGTAGCAGTTCAATTCCAGGATTTTATCTTCCTGGAACTCTTGAGAAGACCAGCAAGAAACATATATTTTCTCAAAGAAGAAGGAAAAATGTTTCCCAATTCACCATATACTCTAAGCTGCTACACATGCAGTAGCCTTGGAGCTTCTTTAAAATGGAGAGTCAAAACCCGCCAAAAGTCTAAATCAGTCCCAGGCCCAGGCACACATAGCTCCCACCGACCCTGCTGTGTGTTGTGCCGTACTTATCTGCATGTTTGAACTGTTTCTGAAATTCCTGTTCATTGCCAAGTCAGTCTGCATGTTCAAACTATCAGCAGTGCAGACACAATATGTATATAGAATCATAGAATAGAATCATAGAATCATAGAATCGTTTAGGTTGGAAAAGACCTTTAAGATCATCCAGTCCAACCATTAACCTACACTACCAAGTCCACACTAAACCAATCAAGGGTAGACTAGACTAAACCATGTCCCAAAGTGCCACATCTACCCGTTTTTTGAACGCTTCCAGGGATGGTGACTCCACCACCTCTCTGGGCAGCCTGTTCCAATGCTTGACTACCCTTTCCGTGAAGAAATTTTCTCTAATATCCAACCTAAACCACCCCTGGTGCAGCTTGAGCCCATTTCCTGTTGTCCTATCGCTAACTATGTGGGAGAAGAGATCAACACCCACCTCACCACAACCTCTTTTAGGGTAGCTGTAGAGAGCGATAAGGTCTCCCCTCAGCCTCCTCTTCTCTAAGCTAAACAGCCCCAGGTTCCTCAGCCGCTCCTCATAAGGCCTGTGCTCCAGACCCTTCACCAGCTTCGTTGCCCTTCTCTGAACACGCTCCAGCACCTCAATGTCTTTCTTGTAGTGAGGGGCCCAAAACTGGACACAGTATTCCAGGTGCGGCCTCACCAGTGCCGAGTAGAGGGGCACAATCACCTCCCTGCTCCTGCTGGCCACACTGTTCCTGACACAAGCCAGGATGCTGTTGGCCTTCTTGGCCACCTGGGCACACTGCTGCCTCATCTTCAGCCGGCTGTCAACCAAGTCCTTTTCGGCCAGGCAGCTTTCCAGACACTCTTCCCCAATTCTGTAGCGTTGCATGGGGTTGTTATGAGCGAAGTGCAGGACCTGGCACTTGGCCTTGTTAAACCTCATACAGTTGGCCTTGGCCCATCAATCCAGCCTGTCCAGGTCCCTCTGCAGGGTCATCCTACCCTCCAGCAGATCGACCCTCCCACCCAGTTTGGTGTCATCTGCAAACTTACTGAGGGTGCACTCAATCCCCTCATCCACATCACTGATAAAGATATTAAACAAGGCTCGCCCCAAAACAGTACTTTTCTTCATCTGATGTGGTCACACTGCAATTGCCTACCTTTGAAAAATTTGGACTATCTGGACTGAAAACATTTCTTTGCCAATAGATGGATGGGATTCTTCAGTTTTACTAAAAATTTCCTGGATGTTGCTCCTCAGGTTCTATTTCAATGATGTACACTGTGATTTAGAAGAGCAGATTTTTTCTTCACAAAGAATTTGTTTATGAAAAAGAATATCTAAAGATCATTAGAAAATGAATTAAACAAAAATGACCAAAATGTGGGGTTTTTTTAAGTTACTGTTTTTTTGAGCAGAGACTTTAATAGTCCAAATAATATTTCCTATTAAAAGCATGCAGCAGAAAAATGGGAATGAATGGTTCAATACTAGCATTTTCAGAAAAGATTGATTCTAACATGGACTTGGTTGGACTGATAAAAAGGATGATTTGTGACAGATTCTTTCTGCCTATCTCCATATATCCCCTTCAAAGTTTTACACAAACACTCTAGTGACAAGTAGTAAAAGCATGTACTTATAGAAAAGTGATACTTAATAAACATAGCATAATGGTATTATCCACGTTACACAGACATAGAAATCGGTAATTTTCCTCTCCACTATTCATTAATGCTAAAGAAATAAGAAGTAGAACTGCCACTGGGCAAAATTAAAAAAAGGAAAAAAAAGTACCTATTTTTTCACCCTTTTGATAACTCCCTTCCTGTCACATGCTGCTTATGTGTACACGTCTATATTCATGTCAGTTTTTAGTTTCCTTTTAGATGAGGGGACAGTTCAGTACTGTTCTGTTTTTAAATGTTATCACAGTTAGCAGGGGAAGGGAAAGTTACTTGGTGTTTGGACATTTTAGCTCTTCTCTTTGCTCCTTTTTTAATCAATATTCATTTCACTTCAACAAAAATTGTACTGGCACAAGCAACATAATGCACACAAATGATAATGAACTTCACATTGGCCTCATACCACAGCTGAAATTTAATATAATAGTTGTACTTCAGTTCCTATGTGTGATAACAAATGACCTCAAGTGTTCATTAAAATTCAGAATTTACTGATATTGCCAAAAAGAAATCTTGGCTGAAGAAAACATCTTTACTTTTGCTAGTCAGAACTTAGATGGAGCACAGTGGTAACTTTGTCAAAAAGGCCAAAAAACTGTTTTTCACCAATCCTGTGGTTCAACCACACAGAAATGAATACTGATCACCAGACCTGGAAGTTGGAGCTGCCACATTTTGAGATACCAGTTTCTGCAAGCAGTCTTTTGCAAGCTCCTTCTGCAGAGACAATTGTCAGAGGCTGGGCTTCAGTCTTACCCTTAATGTCCACTTTTTGAATAAAATTTTATGGGGTCCAGTAAAGGCATCTCACTCTACACTTTACAATACAAAGTGTCTCTCTAGGTGGAAGAAATAAATTTACATGCCAAATGCAATACCAAAACTGCTTTATGTGCAACTGAAAGCCAGAATGAGCTTTGCAGCAATTTCAGTTAGCTTTATATAGTTCAGTGTTAGCTCCAGATGTTTCCAAGTAGTAGAAGCAATTAACATGCTGAACTGCCTGCTTTGGCACTGACACCCTCAACCCAAGCATCACTCCGTCTGTGTTTGCAGTTTCTTTGCACCTTCGGAACGTAAAAAGCATGAAGTAGATTTAAGTATTTAAGTACAGATGCTGATTGTTCTGATAGAACAGAAATTAGCCAGTGACATCATCTTGCTTACTGTATTCACTGAAAAATCCTACCATGAACATGGGTACATTAAACAGGATATAGCTTTTCTAATCAGTGCATGCTAACTCAAAGGAAAAATATCCAAGCAGTAAGAATTAAATTTAATTTGTATTGCTCTTTTCTATGCTTGATGACTTTTCTGCTTGTTTTATTGTGGGCTCTACAGAAATTGTTGTATCCTCATGGTTAGCTGGCTTCAAGTGGGCAATATCAGGGAAAAAAAACAAAAACCAACTGTCAAAAGAAGCTGTGTTATACAGCCAGAGATTTTCCTCTACAGCTTTCTGTTTATTAAATTATACAGGGTCAGTATGAATTCCCTCCAGATGCCTAGTTTCTAATCCCAATACTGGCCTAATATTTTATTCTCTCTCTGCAACGTGAAAAGTTTAGCATTCCCCATTGACTGCCTAAAAAAAAAAGATTAAAAAAATCCATCTTTATTTTCCTCAATTAGTTAAGGAGAACATTACCTCTCTATAGGAGTCTCCCACAACATCCAGAGAAAGAAGATAGTGAAAAGATAAATAGGCCAAAAGTTCAACAATCAAGGTTCAGATGATGCACTCTGAAGTGACATTTGGATATATAACACTCTGAGCGCCAGGTCACCACAGAATTAGAGGGCAAAACAGCAAGTACATCATGGTGCAGGACTCATTTGGGGCCATTCCACTACCTCTTTGCAATAATTTCTGGAGCACACTAGAAATCAATTGTCCGAGAGTAAATTTCCAGCTATAATGAACATCAGTATTAAAGATATACTGCATATAATACAGATAAATTTATAACCTCCAAATATAACAATCAGCATCTTTTGGCATTAGATTGTTTTGTCATGATCACTCACAACTTCTGTCTCTTGTGAAGTGTCCTATACCAATGTCACAAGAGGTCTAGACCAGAAGTTCATGCTGGAAGTAATGAGGTTTGTTTAATAAAAGGCTCAGTTCAAATTGGATAAAACAAATGAAGAAGGTACATAAAAGGACACTTCTGAGCATGCAAGAGTAATTAATGCTAAGCAGCCAAGGAACTTTTAGAATAAAATGGGAAATGCCTAAAGAATTTGGCTTCTTGCAAGATTAGTTATTCCTATAAAAAGTGTAGATTAGATTTTTATCTTGGATTTTGGAGTATCAAAATCTCAGACTGCAGTTTTTAGATATACTGGGTCCTACCACCCAGAAAAACAAACCTAGTGTTTTAGATGGACAAATAATTATACTAAGTCTAGACGTCTGGCTCTAAACAAGACTAAGATTTCTGGATCAAGGACAATACCCTGAAATATCTTGGAAGTCAACACTGCTATTTCCCACTAAGCCATCTGTAAAGCCCTTATTTCCCAGTGACTCTTCAGCCCTAATCGATGTTACGTCTGTACCTAAAAAGGACAAAATATATACTAGTATATTTTTTCTAATCAAAGAAGAAATGTGACTGTTGTTATTCCTTACATTTAAAAAAGAAATTGGCATAGAAGGTTGTTTTTTCCCCCCTGCAAAGTTTTTTATCTGTCTATACTGCGCACTCTGCTATCTGAAATTAAACGTGTATTCTCCCTTCGTTGAATAACAGCCTTGCAAGTGGAAGCTAATTAACAATTTTGCTGCTGACATTTTGAGGAGAAACATTTCATTAAATATTTCGGGCTCTAAGTAGACCTAAAATCCAGGCTTTGGAGTACAATTGAACAGGAATTATTTTTTTCATTCTGGGAAAATAGACTTTAGGAAAAAAATAATCTCCTATCCTTAATCACACAAAAAGTAAACCTGTTAGAATTTGTTTAAAACAAATTGAAAAGAATGATGGCAGTTTGAGTGAATTCAAACATATAGTTTCTTACGATTAAGTCTGGAATATCAGCTTTCAATTTTTATCATTTTTATGAGAGCCTTTGGCTCATTTTAAGTGGAAACCTATATTCTACTTCTCTAAAATCATAAATGGGGTAGCTCAACAATTTCAAAACTGCTTTTGTAATACCTATCAAAACACTGAGAAAATGGTTTCAAAATATTGAAAATTCTCTTAAATTTTTCACTTTCATGGTTGTTGATTTGATGAATTCACATTTTTAGAACACTTACCTTTTTTACCCATATGCTCCAATCTTGACTGGTTTTGGTGGGTTTTTTTTGGTTGCAAAGTGATGTCCCTTATTTCTTTAAAGTGTATGTTATAGCCACCTTTTCCTATATTAGTAAAATCAGTTCCTATTGCATGCAAAGGAAAACTTGTTTTCATTCATCTTTGCATAGAAAGTGGTGAGCAGAAAGAAAGCCAAATTCCCAACTTTTATGTAGTTCTCCTAGTCAACAAATATGCTAGCTCCTAGTGGAAGAGTGACCAGTGGTAAAGAAAGTAGGAAAAACACAACAAATTGATTATGGCTTGAGGGTGTGGAAATTAAATTAGAATCCCAAAATTTGTGCAATTCATCCAAAAAATACTAATCATCCTAGTTACAGAAATTAAGCTCTTAATTAGGTAAGAGTGTAGTCAGCAGGAATTACATCAGTAAAGTGTTTTTATAATGCAATAAATGAAGACATTTCTTTCCCCTTGGTTCCCCTTCACTTCTTTTTTCTACCACTCTTGATCTTTAACTGAACTACTTACTCTCTTTGCTCACACAGTGAACCTGATTTCTTTGTATATGCAAATTTCAGGTTAAATGGGAACAAGACTAATTAATTACCATGTTTGATTTTTGATCTTTAGTGTCTTCCAAAGAAATATAGTAACTGGCATTGATACATGGCTTGCTGACTGTATTAGCCATCTTTCTATTTCACTGTATCTTCTTATATTAATTACAGCTCTAACCTAATATTTTATTAATGTGTGAAAACTTTTTGCATTTCTGCTTGTTCTCAATTAATAAAAATAAATAAATAAATGTTGGTTAAACTTTTTCAGCATCTCTGGGATAAACAAACAGGGCTGACCCCTGGAACAATTTCTGTCTACTGACAGAAGGTATTAAACATATCTCCACTTAAGAGTTGAGGCCTTGCACCCTGTTCAGAATAAAGATATAAGCATACGCATGACAAAAACGCATAATAACTTTACAATTCAAGAAGGCTGTGGACTTGATTTTAATTCTTACAGAATATTTATGAAGTCAGAGGGATGCAGTTATGATGCTGTATAAGCTTATACAGAAAAGTGTTACATGAAATTAATTTCTTCTAATTTGGTTTCTCTGTCTTTTCATGCCAGTAACGGGTACAAATTCTTTTGCAGTCAATAAAAAATGGAGAAAAAAACATAGTTCATGACTTCATACCACTGTAAATCCCAAACCATGCCATTAGGTGTGAGATCACACTGAGGATTTACAGAACCCTGTTTGAAGGATGTCTGCAAGCCTTTATGAAGAGGATACAGTAATATGATTTTGCCTCCAAGTATTCTGTGTGGGGACTGGGGTTTTTTTGTGTGTTTTTTTTAACCCCAGCAATGTTTGTGATAATGGACAGGCCTGAATCCCAATGGCAGACAAGAGAAGCATGGGGTACTTTACTTATATGGCTAAAGTCACAATTACTGAAGCTTGTTCCTGTGCAAGAAACATAGAGCAAAAAAACCCCTCCTGTCTTTGTGAGCTTGCACAAAGACCAGACAGTTGGCAATACAAAGGGAACTGACTGGTTTCATTGTTTTCTGGCCTTTTGGGAAAAAATGATCAGCTATTTTGTTTGGCAAAGTTAGACAGTCTTTAGCTTGATTTGTTACAGATACAAGGCTTGTGAGAGCACATTTCTTATTTGAGTATACATATTAAGACAGACAGGGAAAAAAGGACACTTAAAAATAATTATTTTCTAGCAGCTTAATAAAAACAGGTAGAAAGAGAGATTAAGTATTCCAGATTTGATTAAAGCTCATCAGAACTTGTACCTTTTGGATAGCAAGATCAATAGACTGCAAAATGTAATTTTATAGGAAACAGGACTCATTGACTCTGGTGCTTCTGAAACCAGTTATTCAGGTGGTACCAAAATGCCTCTGGCCACCCATCTCACTGCATTCATCTCCGTATGAAAACACTTTCCTCTGAAGAGCATACAACCTAGACAGGTTGGAAAGAGGCTGATAAGATGCGTATTTTGTAAAGGACAGGGCTGAGATCTAGGAGTGATAGTAACTTCTCCAACTTCCATTTGTTTCCGCAGACTATAGACATGAGGTGACGGAAAAGGGTGGTTTAACAGGAGAGAAGGGAAGTTGCCTTCACAAATTCCTGCTTTTTCTCCCCACCCTTGAAGAGGGATTGTATGAAGCTGATAAAGAAGAAATATGATCAAAACTGCACTACTTTGCAGCAATGCCATATAAACATCCTCTTCAAAATTACTATTTACTGGTCAAGTCTATAGACCAAGAATAAGCATATTTGCCTCTCTCCATCCCCAAACTCTGGCAGTGAAATATAAAAAAACCCATTTAAATCCTGCCTGCACCCGATCTCCTTCCCTTCTCTGTGGATGTGGCTGTTTCGCTTTGTGAACTATTATAAACATAACACTCAAACTTTCTTATCAGCATCTGTTATTTTCAGTTAGAGCTGAGAACAAATAAAAAGAATTTTCTATTGTCTTCAGATGAAAGAAGGTTTGTATGTGTGAGTTAGTACTGATGATTGCATGAATGCAGATGCAGTGTTACATTTGATTGGTAATTAAAGTCAAGTACCCCCAAGTTTAGGCAAAACCCAAATAGCTAATTACAGGTTTTATACTACAAAACAATTGTAGTATCAAAAGACCTCTCAGGGAAAAATATAAATCTACAGGGATTTTTCTTTTTTTCCCCCAAATTCTGTAGTAGATTCTCTGGGTTCTGTGGAAATGTAATTGGAAAGAAGATAGAAAGACAAATCTATGATTCTATGATTCTCCTGCTCAACTCTATCTGCTCTCATACTGTTACTCCAATTCTCTTCATCTACCACTACACCAGGTTTTGGAAATTTAAAAGCAAGTACATTCTTCAGTTCCTATCCCACAGACCTGCTGTTTGCAGCCATCTCTACAAGAAATGTCAGGAGGAGAGTGATGGAAATAGTAGTAGTTGAAGGGTATAGCAGTAGTTGAAGGGTAGGTGGTTTTCTTTCTCTTCCCCAGAAGATCACAATTTTCACCCCATTTTTGTTAACTGATTGAGTAAAGAGGGACAAATCTTCCTCTTCCTACCTCCCTGTTTGGTGTGGGTCCCTTCTGATTCTTTTGGCCCAGTTTTTATTTTACTGATATGATGTGTACAATGAGAAAAGTCCTAATCCTATGGAAATACAAGTATTAAATGATAGCTCTAGGATGCAAATTGTGTTCAAGCCATGGCTGGACATAACAGTAAAATGAGCACACATAGGTGACCTGTTCCTTGCTTTGAAGCCCCTGTTTGACCTTGAAATCTCTTGGCTTCACTCTTCTTCCCTCAATTTGTGTTACTGGACTGCAGCAGGCTTTACTGGTGCTCCTACAGGGGGCTTATAGGAAGGATGGGGACAATCTTTTTAGCAAGGCTTGGTGACAGGACAAGGTGTAATGGTTTTAAACTAAAGAGGAATAGATTTCCTCTCAGGGGATAGCTCCTCAGGGGCTGTGAGCACCCTGATGTGGTTAAAGCTGTCCCTGCTCACTGCAGGGGGTTGGGCTGGGTGACCTCTAAAGGTCCCTTCCAACCCAAAGCGTTCTATGATTCTATGATTCTATTCTCTTTTTCTGTAGTGTAATCCCCAAGAACACGCAAGGGATAGTTGTGCAATAGTTAAGCTTCAAAATCAGACATATTGCAAGGAAAAAAAGAAAAAATAAACAGCCCACCTTATTTTACTATTTCTTTACACCTGCGACACAAATGAATGACAGATGTCAGTAAAAGAACCTCCTTCATTGCTCAGTAATACAGACTTTTCAATACTCTTACAGAGAAGGTCTTTTTAAAATTTAACAGCAAAATAATGTTTTCTAAAGGTCCTAATTCTCCCTGAAAGCTAAAGGACCTTTGAGTCTTAGAACATCCAAAAAACTCCCCAAAACCAAGAGTCCATAGTAAACTGCAATAGGTAAGCATTCAACGTATTTTGTGAATGCAAAAGATATTGTTTCTTTTTAAAAATTGGTAAGCAGATGAAGGCAAGTGATTGACTTTAAAAATACGTCACCTTGTTTGCTTGTTTCAAAGTGCTTTGGGTTTTCCTCTTATCCAGAACTTCTAAAAAGCATTTCGTGGCCAGATGCTAAACTTGAAATTAGGATGTTTTCACACTTTTCCTTCTAATGGTGTCATTCTTTGTATGTGCTACCAAACAGCTTAATTAAAATATTCTCCCCCCCCCCCCCCCCCCAATTTTAATATAAAATAAATCTTCCTCTGGATGCTTTATCTGGAAGTATCAGTGAGTTAGCATGTTAAAAAAATAAACCTTTCATAAAGCAATGTCTTTTTTCTTTACCATTATGAAAGCTTCAGCAGAAATTATTGTTCCTAGACATGGAGGAACTTGTCCAGATTCCCTATGATGAGCTTCACTGGGGCTTGTGTTGTGGAGCATGGTACTAAAGGGAGATCGGTTTTATTAGTACAAATAGGAGAAATAATGTGCATTGTCTTTGTAGCTATAATTTCTAACTTTTTTTTTCTTTTTAGTGCTACAAAATGTGGTTCATATGACTATATGGCATATACTAATCATTTATGATGGTGGAGAAGTTAACACACAACACATCATGATGTGTACAATGCAATGAATAAGAGATGGCATTTAGTTTAGTGGACAGACTAAGAAAACTAGAACAACTTTTAGGAGGATTTGAGGTTTGTGCAGGTGACTGCAGTGAAGCTACTGCATTATCACGGGCAAACCCTCTAGCATGCTTCCACCTCAGTTTCTTTGTTTGTAGGATATTTTTAATAACGACCTCTGTAAAGCACTTTAGGATTCTTGGAAGAAAGATGTATTGTCAGTTCAAGGAACACCATTATGACCAACCATTAAGAGTTGTTAAATCTTTAATACATCTTGGCTGATCATTTTGCATCAACATGATTCAAAATATCTGGGGCAATAGGTAGGTCTTTTTGAGACATCTGATCAATGCTGGATATGTAACAGGCGTGACTGAGTCTGGTGTGAAAGTAATCACTTACAAACACTCGGTGTTGAAATGAATTACTGGATGTCATTCTCTATTAACCTAACAGTTAAATTTGGACAAAAATATACATAAAAATGAAATAAAACAATTAGGTAAGACTTTTAAGTGTTCATTATTATTAATTCATTTAGTATTCATTGTAACTGTGCTGGTCATAATGAATTCATTTGATATTAATGTGGATGTTCTGCAGCAATTTCATTGTAATGCAGTTTTAATTCATGTGCCATTAAAATAAAGCATTGTCAAAATTTATATTTTATTATCCTAAGTGCATAAATTCTTATTTTCAGGACTGAGGAATTACTGGTTTTGTTTCCTCCAAAGTTAGCTTCATATTTTCATCAGGAGCAAATGGCACTAAGCAGATGAATTTACTTTCCACTGTTAAGTATACTTGTTTCTATACCTTAAAGCAACACACACAGCATAGCCATGTTACTTTGTTTAAAGATTTTAGGCTGTAGTGGTCACAGTCTGAAAACACTTAAAAGTTTAGGAGGAGATGCTTAAACACAAAATTGGTTATATATCCCAAGTAACAAACCATGCACTATGGTTTAATTAATTTTTTTTAGAATTTTATTTTAACTAGTATTTAATGGTAACTTATCCTACAAATAGTTACACAATAGTATTGTAAGCAACATGGAAGATGTTAGATCAACTATAAGGTTCTGTTCAATAGTTTAAAATTTAATGGAATCAAATTCCTGTATATTTCAGTTGCCAAGAAATGAAAATTTAGTTGTTCTTCATTGAAACAGAAAACATACTAAATACATTGTGACAAACTAACACTTTTTAGATGGACTAATAATCAGAAGTATGTTTTACTTTCCACAAAATCCCCTAAAAAAATGAAAAACATTATTTAATATATTTTTGCTATTGAATGTAGCTGGAAAAATGCTGATTTGAGGGCAGAAATGTTTTATTTAATTTCTAGAAATTAACAGATTGTGAATTTCAGAAATGGAACTAGTGAGAAAGGGTCTGGGGACAAATGCTGTGCTGCTCCATATATTAGCAATCAGTTATTCAGACATTTATTATGGTCATATCTAACCTATTCTTCCAGGTGGTTATCTCTGAGGACAGCTCTCCTTGCTTCCTCTTTGGCAGCCACATGGGACTGGACCTTCAGTCAACATCTGCCAGTTGGGGCCAAATAAAAACTATTTTTTTCAAGTTTATTCCATATCCATCAGCTTGCATTGTAAGGTGGCATGTCACAAATGAATAAAAATAATTCTGAAAACTCTCTGTTTTTTCCCTGATTGAACAGTAAGTGAGTGAACGATTTTAAAAATTGTGGTGGCTTGTGTGGGAGTGAAGTGAGAGTGGGAGTGTTAAAGAGGAATGCAAAATTCTTGTAATTGTAAACATGCTGAGACAGATTAAATAGATGTCACCTAGCCTTAAGGGCAATACTTACCCTGTAGTTCTTTGGACAGCAAAAAGGTTAAAGAAAAAATGAAGTTTACTTGAGGTGGGGAGCAGGGGAAGAGGACAAGGTTAGACTGTTTTTAATGCTTTAAAGTGCTATGCTTTTGATGGGAGCATTTGGTGTTCTCAGACTCTAACGTGAAATATCCTGACTTCAAAAGCAACCCAAAGTGAATATTGGGCTATATTAAAACAACAAAAGGGAGTGGCTTCTGCACTTGCTGCATTTTTTTACTATTAAAAAATAATTCTGATTTTCCTGTGATAATTAGCTGAACAACAACTACTATAAAAGGACTCCTTTCCTTCAATTATTTTCATTGTAGTTCTCTACAAAAAGTCTCTTTTTACTATTGATCACAAAAAGAAACATTAAATCTCAAAGGAAGAAAGGTATCATCCAAGGCATACAGAAAATATTTGTAGTTGATCTGGCCTGTAAGGAACAGTCGGTAAGATCAATAAGGTGAAAACTGGAGATGCAACCTTTCTGGTCTCAAAGTCTGACTGCTCTTTGTTGGTCCAATAAAAGGTATTGCTTTAATCTACTGTACTTTGTCTACCAGAGAAAAATTAAAGGTTCAAGGTTTAAGCCCAGTGTTTAAACCTTCATATTCTCTAGCACTTTATAAATAAGTGTACATATGCATGTTTCTGTCTTTGTGTGTCTTCTCTGTGATATGAAATTTTGTAAGATGGTTGCAAATTAACAATTTACCTTTGTTAGGTGGTTAAATCATAGGCACTTACTGTTTAATACTTTCCTCCCACTCAGAAATAGCCTAACAGTTACAGTGTACAATTTTGGTGGGCTGAACAACATCTTTCTCTCTAAATTGGAGAGATATGGGTTTGATGGGTGGACTGTTCGATGGATAAGGAATTGGCTGGATGGTCGCATCCAGAGGGTCGTGGTCAATGGCTCCATGTCCACATGGAGACCGGTGACAAGTGGAGTCCCTCAGGGGTCCGTACTGGGACTGGTGCTATTTAACATCTTCATCAATGACATAGACAGTGGGATTGAGTGCACCCTCAGCAAGTTTGCAGATGACACCAAGCTCAGTGGTGCCATTGACACACCAGGAGGGTGAGATGTCATCCAGAGGGACCTGGACAAGCTGGAGAGATGGGTCTGTGTGAACCTCATGAGGTTCAACAAGGCCAAGTGCAAGGTCCTGCACCTGGGACGGGGCAACCCCCGATATCAGTACAGGTTGGGGGCTGAAGGGATTGAGAGCAGCCCTGCCGAGAAGGACTTGGGGGTACTGGTGGATGAAAAGCTGGACATGAGCCGGCAATGTGCACTTGCAGCCCAGAAGGGCAACCAAATCCTGGGCTGCATCAAAAGAAGCGTGGCCAGCAGGTCGAGGGAGGGGATTCTGCCCCTCTGCTCTGCTCTGCTGAGACCTCACCTGGGGCACTGTGTCCAGCTCTGGGGCCCTCAGCACAAGAAGGACATGGACCTGTTGGAGCGGGTCCAGAGGAGGGCCACAAAAATGATGAGAGGGCTGGAGCACCTCTGCTCCAAGGCCAGGCTGAGAGAGTTGTGGTTGTTCAGCCTGGAGAAGAGAAGGCTGCGAGGAGACCTTATTGCGGCCTTTCAGTGCTTAAAGGGGGCCTACAGGAAAGATGGGGAGAATCTTTTTAACAAGGCCTGTTGTGACAGGACAAGGAATAATGGATTTAAACTAAAGAAGAATAGATTTAGACTAGACATTAGAAAGAAATTTTTTACAATGAGGGTGGTCAAGCACTGGCACAGGTTGCCCAGAGAGGCAGTGGAGGCCCCATCCCTGGCAACATTGCAGGTCAGGTTGGATGGGGCTCTGAGCAACCTGATGTGGTTAAAGCTGTCCCTGCTCACTGCAGGGGGATTGGGCTAGATGACTTCTAAAGGTCTCTTCCAACCAAAGCATTTTATGATTCTATGATTCTATGATTCTGTGAAAGCCTGTACAATGTGGACTGCTATTTCACAGACATAATTAAATGTCTCTGGAACCTTTGTGAGATTCATTCCCTTGCTATGCTCACACCTTGGCTGATTAACTATAGTGTAGTAAACACAGCAGAATTTATATATGGAACCAGTCTCTGAAAATGGTATTGTAGGGGAATGTGACCTTTTATAGTAGGGATTCTGCAGTGATTTAAGCTTTTGAACTACAAAGAAAAGAAACTGCATTGAATACTGTGTCTCAGGGAAAGCTAGGGGATAGACTATATTTGTCCCATCTGTGCTAAGATTTTAGAGTGCTGAACCCAACAAAAAGGTTCAGTCAGTCAAGTATGCTCAACTTACAACAGTGAAAAATTTACAGAAATTGTTGAGAAGTTCTGTATAAGCAGAGATGTTCAGACACATCAGAGTCAAAAGAGATGTGGAATTGTCCATTGTATACACCCATGAAAATTTAGAGATGGACAAGCACCTGGAAGCCACCTTGTCCTAAGAATAAAGCCAAAACATTACTCATGACAGCCAGAACATGTTAAATTTGCTTAGTGCGTGGGGTGAGGGGGAAGGTACAGTACCGGTTGAGTGCTTTTGTGATTAAGAGCACTTACCAAGTCAGAAAGGGAGTTTCTAGATGTTCTTGGGCTTAAAAGGCAGCACTTGTATGAGAAAGACACCCACAACAATCATACAAGTATTTGGGAGGCACTTTCCATCCTTTCTGTGAAGACAGGAAGAATGCTAAAGCCAGGTGGAAAATAGATAAGAGAAAGCATGATTCTGTCCTAATAGGAATTAGGCTAACTGACATGGAGATTGTGGAATAAAGAGTCCAGGTCTCTTTCACCAAAGTGCCTTTGCTCTTACCCAGTTATTACTTAGTGTATAAACAGGCTGGCATGCAGCAAACATAACCACTCATCCTCTTTCTTAGGCTTACAATCATCAATCCAAAGTGCTGTGATAGTGCCTTGATTATGGGTATTGCATGAATGTATCAGCTGAAATACCCCCTCCTCACCTCCTTCCATTAATAATAATAATAACAACAACAATGCTAATCACCTTTTCACTCCTCATATTTTGCTCTGTGTTACTGCCTACCCAAGGATAAACATAGACTGGATTTGATTCACACATACCCCCACGCGTTTATACTACTGATCTACAGGATAAGTGTTCATCATTCAGGAAACAGATTTCCTGGAGTCCAAAACAGTTTTATAAACATAATTTGTTTGGTTTTGTCCATATTTTGTCTAAAAAGTTTTTTTCTGCATCACTGAGAGTCTGGATACTTATTTTGGTATTTGAAGAGACACGCATCCTTCCAGCAAATACAAACAAAAATATGTTGAACTTCAACTGTCACAATGTATAAAGCTTCCTCTCATTATTCATTATGGCAAAAGGTAAGATACAGTATAAACTTCTCATATCATCAGGATCTTTAGGTCAGCTGAGCCCCAGGGTTTAATTTAAGGTATGAGCTGCAAAATGAGCTGCATAACACGTTGAATCACCAATTTAAAGAAATAACCTTTTCTAGAAACAGACCAATTATCCCTGGGTGCTGGGTAGTCTGTTCTTGGCAAATGCATATATGCACACAAAAGGAGAAAATCAAGGATATCTGCTTAAGTTTATATCACTGATTCCTGATGGGTGTTCTATTTCAAACTTTTTTTTCCTTTTTTTAGCAGAAATAGACAGTCTAGTCATTAACATAATGTTCACCAAACTGAAAAACTACAGTTAATATGTTAGCAACTATCTTCAGACAAGGTAGACTTCCTTTCATCTCCAAAAGAAACAACACAAAGGAGCATTTTAACATTATTTCTGCAAGAACTTCTGAAATAATTTGCTAAAATAGCTTACACGCAAATTTACCATAAATCCATTATTACCAGTTCCTGTAATACTGTCTTAAAAGCTTGATACATACAAAGGGAGTTTTACAATCATGCGTGCAAAAATGAATGCACAGTTGACTGCTTAATTTGCACATGCAGTTATCATAGTTGTCATACAGATCAGGAAGTTCTACAATAAACAGCAATTCATGTACATGGCTAGTTGCTTAAATACCCCAAACCATGATTTGGTAGATAGCAGTTAACTGCATTAAAATAAGCTTGCTAACTCTTTGTGCATAAATGCACTTGAAAATCCAAGACCAGAAGATTATATCTAAAGAGTTACAAGCCCAAACTGAAAAACCTTGGTAGTTTGATGAACAAACATCAGATCATGAACAAAAATTCTCTTTACAACAAATTCCAATTTAAGATCAAACCTACATTGATGAAAAAACTCATAATAGCTTGCAGACTGATTGGCTGAAAAAAGAGAATAGTATGAAGGAAGAGGAGTTCCATCAGCTCCTCAGAAGGTTAAGAGAAAGTACTAAGCTGACAATTAATATGCAATGGAAAAATAAAACATCAAAAACAATAAAAGAAGCTGCCGGTACTATACATGTATGAAGGTAGGAAAAAAATATACACAATATACACTTGTAGCCAATTCATTCCAAAATGGTACTACATTTCTTTCAAATCAATATACTGCCAAAAAGTCAGCCAATGTACAGATTGCAAGATGGGAGAAATGTGAGCTATAAAGTGAGACTTGTTAATAACAGCTCTGATGGCAGCATTTATATGATGAGCATCTGCAGATGATTTAACCGACTATCTAGAATACCTGGCACTAAAAGATTAAAGTGGTCAATTTTGTGAGTAATGAAGGTGTGGAGAAATGCAATAGTGTCAATCACAAAAGAAAGGTCTTTAATCTCATGATATGCTATAAATGTTGAAATAATTTCTATCTATATGTTTAAATATGAAGTTCATCAGATAACTTGCTTTCTATTATAGCTCCTACTTTCTTTTATGTAAGAAGATGACAGTTCCTGCAACTGAATGGAAAGTTTAGTAAGAAGTCAGAAGATGTTTTCTTTTGTTGCAATGAGAGTATTTCCTTTTTATAAAGGAACAGTTGTATCAGGTGCTGGCTATCTTTATTATGGATGTCTGGAAAACACCTGGATAAAGCTGCCATAGAACTCACAGAATTGTCTGCTATAACAAAAAAGAAAATGTTGACAGAGGTACATTGATGTAAATTCAAGGAGAAATGAAAGAACATTGACTTCATAAGACCCAAGGCCCAAGTTTACACTCCAACTGCTATCGGCTGATAAAGAATTAAGAAATTATGTGTAATAGGTCTCATAATGATTCTAGGGTCAGCAATTTTACTATAATGAGATCTAGCTTTTTTAGGAGTGCAGAAATTTTGAAAATAAACACCATACACCAGAGCAAAATTGTTCCAGAAAATATTGGCAGAAAAAAAGTCAACATGCTTTTTTGTTCCATGGACACTTTCTCTTCATTTCTACTAAAGAAAGGAAGTTGAAATAGATTAAAGCAGTCAGGAACAGAAGAAAGACATAATTAGAAAACAGAACTGAAGAATCTAATGTCCACCTCTTTGAGGATGGGGCAAAAGACTTCTATGCTACATCAATTCCTGAAAGCTACTTCTTTGCTTAAAAATGTGCAATAAGACAAAAACATATTCTAGTTCTACTAAAGGAACAGACCAGCCCTACAGTCTTACTGTACAACAACATCCTACTATTGCATTTTTGTAGCATAGAAATACCTTGGTGTTCCTTATTTTATATTCTGTCATCTTATCCAACTCATCATTCTACACACATCAGGACAATTTTAGAAACATACAAAAACACAGACAGCCTTATTTAAGGGTTAATTAGGGGACTAATATTTGTTTAATGGTAACCCCACAGGAAGATTAAAGTGCCCTAAGTGTCTAAAAGGCTGCAAAGTATTGCTACAATCTAGAATGAAATAAATTTTACAAATAACCACCGTAAGATTTCTGCTTACAGGACTGATTTTGGAATGCTATTTAAGCTGAAACGACAGATTGAATATGAAATGCATTATTTAACCATTCATTTCAAGAACAAATTACCTCCAATATCTTACACTCAGCTGCATACATCTATTATGAGATCAAGTTATAGCAAAAAGTACAGGGATTGTAGACAATGCATACAGGTGAAATGGTGCCAGTGTAAACACTATAATATTATTTAAGAACAATTTTAGAATATTTTAACTGCAATGTTTATTTGTAATCTTTCTATGAAAATATAAAAAAACAAAGGAAAAGGCAGAAATAAGTACAACATTTTTCTGTTCAAAATTAGGACCACTGCAGTGATAATGAAAGTGAAAATGAGAAAAGCCAAACAGAGCAGTAAAATACATGTTGTCCTTCCATGTATAAATGAAGGATGAACAAGAGGAGAGGGAAATGAAAAAATACATGTAGTGAACTGTGAAATATACTCTGAGATATTATTTAAGCTTAATACAAAGTGTCCAAAGACTTATTTTTCAATTCCAAGCCCAGACAGTTCAGGCTGTCCAGTAACTTTGCATACTAAATGGGAAAAAATCTCTAGTAGCCAATTCTACATAGTAACAAAACACTGGTAATTTCTGGAAATGAAGTATACAAAGGGTATATTCAAATGGAAAATATGAACATTGTTTCAGTAATCCTGATAATAATTTAGTTGTTTTGAGTACTAATCTGTTAAATATAGTGGTATATGCCTTTGAAGGAAACAGAGAAGACAATCCAGTACCTGATTAGTTACAGCAGCCAACTGCCTCCCCCAACTTCTTTTTCAGAATGAACTCTCTTGACTTCTGTCCATAAATCTAGCATTTGGAAGATCAGTATAGAGGTTTCTGTCTATGAGTTTTTCAGATGATCCACACTAATCAGTGTCCTACTGTATTTTATCTTTATTGATACACACTGTGATTACAGCTCTGAAGAGGTAATGCTCCTGAAACATTAGGTATGTTCATATGAGATCCATGAAGCATTTCAGAATATAAAAAAAATTTACTATTTTATGGAAACTAAGCCAGTCCATTAACTTTTCATTGCACAAAACCACGAGGTTCGGCTTTTAATTGAACAGGTTTGCATTTTCTAATGCCCTCCCCTTTCCCCCCTCAGTTACACTAGATATTTGTCTTATCATTTTGAATATTATACATACATATATTCCCAAAGTTGAACAGATGACTTTGTCAAATATGCAAATTATAAACACTCTCAATGAGAGGGTACAAACAACATGGTCTCTGTTACCACCTAATTAAAAACATTTGACATTTTCAGACATTACTTGAAAAATATCAGGTCATATTCTGTGTTATCTAACTCATAGGTTACTCCAATTTTTGTATCTATTTTTATAACTATCAACAACTAACAATTTTACAGTTTGTTGTTCTACAGATGCACGATCTAGCAGTTTTCAAATTTCTGTCTTATTTTGTAATACACAGCTTGTGAATCTTCTTTCAAGATCCCATTTCTAAATAGTTTCCCTGATCTCAAAGACATTTCCAGCATTTCCCGAATAAGAACACTGAGTTATCATAAAACACATTGCCTTCTAAATAATGACTTTATACCAATTAGAAATACTATGCATTCTGTGCAAGACTTCATGACTATTCTTTTAGATAACAAATTTGAGGAGTGATGCATGGGGAGGAGTACACATTCTCCTCTTTTAACTGTAAGCATTTTTGGCTATGCTTATATCGGAACATAACAGAACTAGTTTTTGGAGACTAACAGCTTTATTAAAATATAAAATGGATTATAAAAATTGGTCTTAAAATATCCACTTGAAAATACAGACAGGTATATAGCTATGTCCAAGAAATTTGTGCCTATGGTTTTTAGTAGAGCTCCTCTGCCCCCAGTTTAGGCACCCCAGAAGATATTCACACCTTTTGGTCTGTTTCCTTTCCCCGTTATGAAATTAAGTTAAACTAACTGAACGGAAAGGGAGACAAATCCCCCTTTTTTCTGAAAGCTGACACTACATCTGAGTGGCTCAAGACTTCTAATAATCGCCTTTCTCTGTCTCTGAAAACTAACTGCTGTTGGTAAAGTTAATTAGCTAATGCCTTTAAATCTTAGGGTGTACTTGAATTAACAGATTTGTATATTTAAAAAATAGTCAGAAATAAAATGGTCAGCTAATTTACCTTGTAACTGAAGCATTACTCAAATAATTTTCTACCTTAGAGAGAAGTTTCTTATATTTCAAAAAAGGAGAAATGTTAGATTAAGTGTTTTCACTATTTTTTCTCCTGTCTGTTGATAAAAAGAATTGAAAAAACCCCAACCTGCAGCTGCATGTTTTCGATATGCCAGGAATTTTTAAGTTTAAGCATGACAGCTGATCACATTGTAGAAAAGTGGAACAAGCTGGAAAACGATTACATTAACTATGCAAATTTGTACCTCATCTGTACTAAATTGTCATTTACAATTAAAAAATGAAAAGATCAACAGAATTATGCCCATTAAAATGGAAGTGTCTATTATTTGTTTTTAAGGTTGTGTGGGTGTATGTTTGACTACAATCCATTTCAAAATCTTGATAAATATGACAGTGAAACTTTGCTTCTGTATGAAATATTTCTGCATGTTTTTAATCACAAAATTAAAGTACTGTGGATAAATACTCTAGAATAAGTTTGCACATTTCAAAACAGTATTTTAAGAGTAGCAGTGCAATTTAAATGAAAGTTGCTTGTGCAACTGTAAGAGAGGAAAATAAGCTTGTTAGTTTCTCCAAATTATGTCACCTTGGAGAATTCTTCACTGGTCAACACCTTCATGCTAGGTGCACAGACTAACCCATACACTTTAAAAAATAGTTTATTTTTATTTTTATTTGCTTTATTGCTGTTTTATAATGACCTCAAGAAATCATCCCAAATACAAACCTATGTCAATGTTTCAAAAAAATGCAACCTCTAAATAACATCATGCTAAAACAGATAAAAAGGTTATTGTCTGCAACCTAGTCCAGGAGTTCAAGTACTGAATGGAAACATCCTATTACTGTTAATTCTGAAGTGTTTGACTCAGAAGGGGGAAAAAAAGTAAACTGAACATTTCTAAGATTTCATGTTGATGAAACCCTAATAATTTTAATTTCTGTCTAGCATTCAACTAGACATATTCAAAGAATATGAAATCTCTCTTCTCCTTCCCACAGTTCCCCTTTTTATGCCTTGTTTTTCACTATCACTACTCAAATGGGGAGGCAATACTGTTTAATTTTTAAAAACCTTTTCCTTTGCCCTCTCATCATTGAACTTAGTCTGGTTGAACCGACTTTTGCAGTCTGTTAGCGTAAATGAGATGTTTTACAGAGCTCACAGCTTTATTATTTTCTTTTTAAAGCAAAGAATCACTCAATCCTGCAACAACTAGATCTAAATACAAAAATTAAAATATTTTCTCTCATATTTCCATTTAGAGAACCTTGCATTTTGTGAGTTCCAAGTGCCACAAAATAAAAGACTAAACGTGTGAGTCACCATCTTTTCTAATTACTATGCTGTGCCATTCGATTTGATGAATATTTGCTTTTCAATCATGCTACATAAAAACAAGGACCGAGTTCTGCTGCATTCACAACAAGAATGTCTGATGAAAAACTGTGCTTCAAAGATTACATTAAGAAAAATGGGGATACACAAGCCAAAGGAG
Source organism: Pelecanus crispus (assembly GCF_030463565.1). NCBI lineage: Eukaryota > Metazoa > Chordata > Aves > Pelecaniformes > Pelecanidae > Pelecanus > Pelecanus crispus. Next base: position 83,344,807 of record NC_134676.1, on the reverse strand, counting down.
AAACTGCAAAGGTTTCAGGCGTTCATAGCTTTCATTTATTTCACTTATGACATTTTGGCTTTTGGACTAGATCTTTATGGTTTAGGGGTTCAATTAAGCGAACACTTAGAATATACACAGAAATTGGGTAATGGACTGACTAAATAGCTATTGGCTATACCTAACATTTCCATAAATTTAGCCTCCTCTCCCTCCATGTACATCAGAGCTGTTGTAAGACGAAGTCAAAAACCTTTACCCACCTGACCAAAGGCTTTGTGAAGTTTAGCTAACTAATGCTTGTAAGGCACAAAGAAAATGCCACACAAACGAAAAGATTATTAGTATAAACCAGAAGAAGCCCTGAACAACTACTGGAGTTTGGAATTGATTTTACAGCCTTTTAAGGATCACTAGACATGTAGCAAAACAGGTTGCATTTGCCACCCAGTCATCTGATGCTGAATGTAAGTACAAGATAACCATTAGTGAGCACACACTGGACAGGGGTGGGCTCATGTTTACTGTGCCACCTGGTATTTTAAGTGCCTTTTTATGCACACAGACCACTTAATCCTTTTTCTTTCCTTAAAGTCTGTTTGCCTATATTTTTTGGATTGTCTGCTGTCTCCACTTACTAAGAATTTTTAGTTAGTATTTTTCACATCAGTTGTTTTGGGCTATATTGCTGTCTGGTTTTATCTACTGGAAACACACATAAGTTTTATGTGGGATTTTCCCATTTTTGAGCATATTTTCCTTAAGAAAAAGTGGAAACCTCCCCTTATTTATAAAGCTGCATGGCTCTTTCAGATTACAAACAGCTTTCTTATGAATTGAACCTGAATCTTGGCTTCAGGATAAATTAAAAAAAAAAAAAAAGCAGTCAAAAATTATGACTTTGCATGGTATGTTGCAGCAAAAATAGTTTAACACAGCATGGGAAAAAACACTTTTTCTGGAATTTGATTTTCTTCATCAGGACCTTGTAAGGTACTGTCACAAAAATACTTCATGCAAAGTAAGAAGAGCTGTAACAGTTAAGATCAACAGTGTAAATATTAGAAGGAATGTAGTTTAAACAACAACAACAAAACCACAACAAAGGAAAGAACTATTCACTTGAATACTTGGAAGTGATGTATTTTGGTTAAGTCCTTAATAAATAGTGAAGTCTATTGGGTACAAATTACTATTTTCCTAATTCTAGGAATAAAGCTTTTAAAAATAATTCATAGCATACATCAATACCATGTAAATAAAACCAACCAGACATTACACTTGTGCTCATTGTGTTTGATTATAATATTTCTTTACATTCCTAGGTGATAACTATGGTACATTTTAAATTAATGGTACATTATTAAATAAAACTTAGACATTCATGTAGATTTTTAGAGCGCAGTAAATGTTATTTTTTAGAATTAAGAGTTTTGGTTCTTTAAAAAATAATAAAATCAATTATTTCCCGTCCTAGCCTTCAACAACAGAAAGCAGGTATTCTGTTAACTTTTTTGAAGCATCCCTATTCTGCACTTGCTACTTTCATGGTAAGCGAACAGTTGGCAAGGAACTCCCTCTTGTGGTCAAACTTTCTTAATTAGGAAAAAAGATCTGCACTGAGCTGATGGTACAGATTATTAGAACATGGGTCACTTGAAACCATTAAGATTAACAATACCGATATAAGTAGCTTTAGTGAAGCAGTTCATTGCAAATTAGAGATGAACATATGCTTTTAATTTTTCCTAAAAAATAAGGATTTGCACCACTGTTCTGGATAAAGCAATTCTAAAGTGAACTCTCTACCTTGCCTCCTTTCTCCTTTCTAAATCATAGCTATATCTATAACTAGATCTTAATTCACAGTTCACATCCCTGATAAGAACAAAGCAAAGTTTAACTTCTCACCAGTTCTGACTTCCCATACGACTTTCACAAAAAAGTAAATCAGATGAGCTTCAGAAGTGCAGAAGGGTTGAATGTTTCTCTGAGGTGCATTAGCATTTCCAACATGCCATTAACTAGTGTTTGGCCGTGGCGTGTGCCGGCACTGTCCCTTATGCTCTGCAGCAATAACTGAATAGCCCCAAGTCAGAAGAGCTTTGCAGTGCTCCAAATTATGGATGTGATAAAATAAAATAAAACTCAAATGTCTGGCAGACAGAAAAATCATCCCATGCTTAAGAGCTTGATTTGAATGCTACTGCCAAATACTTCAGCAACAAGAACAAAAACCAGCTGCAATTGGACAGACCTGTTCTAGTGATTTTTCCTTTATGCTATCCCACTAAATACTTCTGCCTAGGAAAGTATCCTAACCTGAGGTTCAGGTTCAGTTTACCTACAGGAATTATCAAGATATTAATGAAATCAGGACTGAGACCAGGCATAATTTATTTTATTTGATTTCTTACTGTGCTATTCTACATTACAGCTGTAAGATGTAGATAGGAGAGTGAAATGCCATGGCGTAATGCACCAAAGATATTACACCTACTTTTACTATACGATGTGATTTCCATAAGCAAAGTTTTTGGACTCAAGTTCCTTACAAAGGTATGGATTTTATATCCTATAAAAATAAATATGAGCCAAGGAAGACACACAGGTATAGAGGAACTGAAAGGAAGGCAACCCATCATGTAATGTTGACAGTGGACTGCTGGCTGGGCTGGTGGGCCAAAATTTAACTCCTTTCCAGTAAATCCACCTTCTTTTCTAGGTTCACAAGAAGTCCAAATGGTGGCATGGGAACTGTTTGCACTGTGAGCAATGCTGCCATTCACTTATAAGCCAGACAGTCAGCAGAAAGTGGACACTCGCAGGAACAGCAAAATATAATAAATTCTCTTTATGAGCACTTTTACTCATGCACATTAAATGCGTGACAATGCACTTTGTCTTTAGGACACTTCACATTCCAGCTAGCAGAAATATGGATGGTGGTATAAAGATTGGTATTACATTTAGCTTTCCTGGGAGAAAGTACAGCATTAATCTTTATTAAGTAAAAGAAAAATCAAGGTTGATGAAGCAACATCACTAAGATAAGAAGAAACTGCTGTTTATTAATAATCATATATTTAATTCCTTAAATTAAAAATTGGGGTTCAGAGTCTATGCTTTACCTCTAAAACATGGAATATGAGGTATTCTGGAAAAAGCAGGGCAGAAGATGTAGGGAGTGTAAGCCACCCTTCACTTTTTCAGTCCTGGAGTGACATGAGACCTACAGAGCTGTGACATATCTAGAGAACTCAAAGGCCCTAACTAAGCTACAGGAGGTCAGTGGACCACTTATGGATATCAGCAGTGTCCAGAATCACTGCCACATTCATTCTTTGCCTGCTTTTCCAGTAGATACCCAAAAAGTTAAATTCAGCAGGAGGTGCTCAGGAGGTCAACCCCTTGAAGAGGTGTCTCGTACTGAACATTCTCTGTAGAATTTCAAGGGGCTGCACTTACTGAAATTACTGATATCATCACATTACACAAAGACCAAGTCAAACATGAGAATCTATCCCCAAATCTCTGCCAGACCCTTGGGTCTTACAATCAAACCGATGTATAATGACAAAGGGCAGCACACAAAGAGGAAAGTAAAGCCATCAGTTATACTATTTCTCCTCCTGCTTCCTAGTGATATGGAAAAATATACAGGTCTTTACATGTAGTTGTTACACTTTTGTCCAAGATAATGCTAAGCTATGTCTGGTCCCATACAGGTGCACCATAAGTCAGGTGGACTCTGATGAGACATGGGTGAAACTGGCCATTTTACCACTAACAGCTGAAACCACAATGAAGGTATGGCTGAATTTCACACACTAATCCCACTTGAATATGTAGACTACAGCTGTAGGACCACTGTAGTATCTGTGCTTCTAATCAGTTTTCTGAGCCACAGAGGAAAAACTCTTTGTGGACTTCATTTCAACAAATTCCCTCCTTCCCTTGATGGAGAGTATCATGACAGATCTGAACAGGTTTACTGTTATCAGTAAAATATGTGGTTTGCATTTATCTTAAAACAGATAGATGCCATACAATATTTTCACATCACTGAGAAAATTAACTTGCAAAAACTTTTGATGGACTGTACGTTCAAGTGAAAAAATTTTTAAGGATTAATTGGCCCATACTGGACTGTTTGATACATCATTCAGAAATTACATAGCTAACGTATTCTGAATGTGTTCTATTTCATAGTGAAGCCATGTCTGTCATGCAGGTCATGTTAAATTTTACTTATTAATGTAAAATTCTTGATCAAAGATATGAAAAACAAATGTTTTCCATCTGGATAGCACAATGACTGCCTCTTATATTTGTTGTGTATTTCAAGCACCTATACAAATAATTGCGGGACTGACATGGGAAACTCACAGGTTTTGCTTTCAGATTGCAAACTTTTCCTTTGGTTGTAACATTGCTCTCTTTCTTTGTGTTTAAATCTAAGGCCCTGTTCACATTTCTCATAAAAATCCATAGGTCTTTTGTGCTTGTTATTCTCACACTGCACTGTGTAAAGTAACCATACAGCTGCAAACAATCATCGTGCTACACGGCCCACTTATGCACTGATAACACTTTATGAATAGAAGTATAATTCTTGTTATTTAGGGAACCTAAAATTTTAACATATGCTTTAAGATGTCCCTCAAATATTGTCAAGATTTATAGTTCAAGGACTCCAAAACTTTATTTCATGGAAAATCATGTTCTACCAATAAAGTTATACTTAAGAAAAAAGATATCTTTGAATGTATGCATTTTATTGAAACAATTACATTATCAATTCAAGCTTAAAGTAAAAAAAAGTCTACAAAGAAACAGTATAATTTTTACTAAAAAAAAGACCTGAGGGCCTACTGGTAGTATAACATGAGTAGCACTTCACCAAATGAATTCAAAGTTTCTATGGATTTTTTTTCTTTTTTTCTTCTTTCTTTTTCTTTCTTTTTTTTTTTTTTTTTTTAAATGCAATACTTCAAGGAACTCAAGACATCTTTCTTGCTACCCTATACCTTTTTTTCATCTCCTGATTCTTTAAACAAACACAGAGCTTAGAAGATGCCAGTCTGACATCACCTGCTAAAGCACATATATGGAGTCAGCTTGTGCATGACTTTTCAAAATTCTTCCTCTAAAAAAAAAAAAGAGGGTTGGAAGCCATTAAAAGCTGGTAACAAAAGCTTCAGCAAGGATCAAGGATCTTTGATTATTCCAGGCCTGCTAGAAGTGATATCAGACATAGGATATTAACTTTGTGGTCTTGTTTTTCTATTTAATCGAAGGACAGAGTCAAAAAAGTTGGCTTCTGTCTTCCTTGACATCTCTTTGTTCTATATGTCTGGAAAGGTCTTGGGGTGGGGAAAAAAAAAAAAAAAGAAAAAACCCCAAACCAACAAGAAACTCCCTGTACAAATACAAAAACTGAGCACTGTGTGCTCTCCAACAGTTTTAAGAAAAAGGTGTGGATGTCTCCTCAGAACCAGAAGGAGGGATCCTGGCTTATAAGTAGATGTTCTGTCAGTGTGAGGGTGTATAGAAAAAACATACCTGTCTCTGCGCTCTTTAAATATTTCATGCTGTCAGAATAACCTTGGAGGCCTTTGCACAACTGATGGCCCACTCCATTGAAAAGGGTTTCCTGCTCTTTCTGAAAGGCTCACAGCAGTATTTTCATCCTGAGCATCGTATAACTGGATAGAAGAATCTGTAAGTGGAATGGGCCAAGAAGAAGCAGGACTGAATTGTCCAATTTTATGCTCTCTGTGGACAGAAATGTAGACAGAGAACACATTCTTAAAGTGGGAAATGATTTGAAATGTTCTCAATTTGATAACCAAGCTGTTGCTATGTTAACACTGGAATTTATGGCACAAGTTATAGAATGAAATTGCTCAAAAGACCTCTCAGTGATCACCTGGAAGACAACTGGCTGCATATGAGCCATTGCTACAGAAGTCTATAGATACGTCTTTCATACTAGTACAGTTACAGCAGGTTTTTTTTAGGGTTGATCCCTAAAACATGGGAGACTGTGATTAAAGCAAACTCCACGCTCGTACTAAAAATGTGCACTGTAAAAGAGCCTCACACACTAGAAATTTGGATTGGTTGCACAAAAACTGTAGAGGTACGAAGTGAGTCTGTAGACAGTCACAAATGTACGTAAAAAAGTGAGTGGTAAAATGAGTGGGTGGCAAGGCTGTTTAATATCTCACTGGGGAGAAAGAACGAGACGTCAGTGAGAGTTGTTGTGAAGAATAATACCTAAAGCATTAGAACAACTGTTAAGTGTCTGTTGAATGTTATGACTCCACATACAATGAGGCTTTAAAGAAGTACTTTTTATTTATCCTTCTTTTCCTTTTACCTGAAACTTAAAAGCAGAGATGAAATAGATTCTTATTTTTGACATTCTGAGTAATTTTGAGAACAATAAAGACAAGATTAGCAGTGGAGTATGTTATTCCAGCTTGTGGGAGCAGTTGTTGAGAGAATGCCCTCAAAAAGCAAAAGAAGATGAACTTCATATGAAAAAAAAAAAAAGTATGCCTACAGCAAAGCAAAGTTTATTTGGTCACATTAAAGAAACACAGAAAGGAAAAAACAGAGCAATCAAGAAAGCAGACATTGGCCAGGATATATAGTGTGACAGATGGTAGAAAATAAAAAGAGGTATGACAACTTATAGATTATAAGAATGACTTAACTTGGATGGGAACTTCAGAATCTACCTAGGGAAACTACAGGCCAGTCAGCCTGACCTCTGTGCCGGGAAAGATTATGGAGAGGTTCATATTAAGTGCGCTCAACAGACATGTGCAAGTCAACCAGGGGATCAGGCCCAGCCAGCATGGGTTCGTGAAAGGCAGGACCTGCTTGACCAACCTGATCTCCTTTTATGACCTGGTGACCCACCTGGTAGATGATGGAAAGGCTGTGGATGTCATTTACCTGGACTTTAGAAAAGCTTTTGACACCGTCTCCCATAATATTCTCCTTGGGAAGCTGGCAGCTCATGGATTGGACGGGCGTAGTCTTCTCTGGGTAAAAAACTGGTTGGGTGGCCGAGCCCAGAGAGTAGTGGTGAATGGAATTAAATCCAGTTGGCAGCCAGTCACGAGTGGTGTTCTCCAGGGCTCTGTTTTGGGGCCAGCCTTGTTTAATATCTTTATCAATGATCTGGATGAGGGGATTGAGTGCACCCTCAGTAAGTTTGTAGATGACACCAAACTGGGTGGGAGTGTCGATCTGCTGGAGGGTAGGATGGTCCTGCAGAGGGACATGGACAGGCTGGATCGATGGGCCAAGGCCAAGTGTATGAGGTTCAACAAGGCCAAATGCAGGGCCCTGCACTTTGGTCACAACAACCCCATGCAACACTACAGGCTTGGAGAAGAGTGGCTGGAAAGCTGCCTGGTGGCAAAGGACCTGGGGGTGTTGGTAGACAGCCAGCTGAGCATGAGCTGGCAGTGTGCCCAGGTGGCCAAGAAGGCCAACAGCATTCTGGCTTGTATCAGCAATAGTGTGGCCAGCAGGAGCAGGGAGGTGATTGTGTCCCTCTACTCGGCACTGGTGAGGCCGCACCTGGAATACTGTGTCCAGTTTTGGGCCCCTCACTACAAGAAAGACATTGAGGTGCTGGAGCGTGTCCAGAGAAGAGCAACGAAGCTGGTGAAGGGTCTGGAGCACAGGTCTTGTGAGGAGCCACTGAGGGAACTGGGGTTGTTTAGCCTGGAGAAGAGGAGGCTGAGGGGAGACCTTATCACTCTCTACAAGTACCTGAAAGGAGGTTGTAGTGAGGTGGGTGTTGGGCTCTTCTCCCAAGTAGTTAGTGACAGGATGAGAGGAAATGGGCTCAAGCTGCGCCAGGGGAGGTTTAGGCTGGAAATTAGGAAAAATTTCTTCATGGAAAGGGTAGTCAAGCATTGGACCAGGCTGCCCAGAGAGGTGGTGGAGTCACCATCCCTGGAAATGTTCAGAAAACGTGTAGATGTGGCACTTCTGGACATGGTTTAATCTAGTCTACCCTTGATTGGTTTAGTGTGGACTTGGTAGTGTAGGTTAATGGTTGGACTGGATGATCTTAAAGGTCTTTTCCAACCGAAACAATTCTATGATTCTATGATTCTAGTTTAACACCCTGCGGAAAGTGTGTCTAATTAGGTCAAGTTGATCAGGGCTGTGCCCAGTCAAGTCTTCAACACCTCCAATGATGAAGGGACCACAACCTCTCTGGGCAACCTGGTTCAGTGTTTGACCACCCTCATGCTACATATAAAATAGAACAAAACCAACTCCTTATATCTAACCTTATTTTCCCATGTTCTCTCTACCTTGATTTTCTACCTTGACTGGACAGAACATCCTGATCTGTTGTGCAATTATCTTTATCTTCTCACAGCTGCAACTCTTAGTGGCTGCTGCATGCAAGGAACTATTAATACATGTAGTTTCCCCTTCTCCACATGGATTTCTAATTTTTATTTCTTTTTTTGTTAGCACATTCCATCAGATTTATGTGTAATGGAGGTTAATCAAGTGAATCTTGCCTTAGACCCCCTCTCCTTGTTTGGGTAGGTTTCTGGTACCTTTTTCTTGGTTTGAAGTTTCTCTTGTAGATCCCTGCTGCCAAAGATGCTGCCTGCTAGCTGTAAACTTTCTCCCAAAAATCAGATTGTGCACAGAATTTTTTTTTGCTTTTGGAAGAGTAAAGCCTAAATGCTATAATGCAGTGCCTTAAGAGATGATCAAAATCAGCACAGGCCCAATGACGGAAAGAAGTTATTTTAGCATAGCTCTTATTGACAGAGAAAGACAGAAAAGTTGCTTTCAATTGACAGAGAAAGACAGAAAAGTTGCTTTCAAATGGGGTCTTTGAAATAAATTGTTGCATAAGTTCAGCTTTTGCCACAAGGTGAATATTTGGTCTAATCACAAGCTGTTAGGAAACATCACATCAATGAGGAGCATATCCAAGGGGCTACAATGGATATTACTGAAACTCTGAAAGTCTAAATATAATGGTTGCAAATATCTAATGTGTCTCAGGGACAGCAGTTTCTTCTGTCCAATAAACTTAATTGGATATATATCCTAGTGAATACCAAAACAAATTTGCAAACACAGTACAGAGTTTAAACACATCTCTTAATGTTAGGATCCAAAAATATCCATCATGAACTGTGTAGTAGGAGAAGCTGCATTCATATTCTAGTCATATTCTAAGACAAAAATGTTCTAATATTTAGTAAACATTTGTGCAAGGCAAATTTTTATCAAGCGGACTGGTAGATAGTCTCAGAAAATGTAAAGGCTGATGGGATACTATGTATACACTTTTTCTTCAAGGAATTAGTGAGGTATCTGAAACTCCTGTTCTGGGTGCAATACTAGTGATAAGCATACATTGAATGACTGAGGTGGAAAAAACAAAGGAGCGTTACCAGGATCAAATTCTGTAGCTTCAGGAAATCCCAAATAATCTAGGAGATTTTGGAATAGACCTAGTTGCTTTTATGCAGAAAAACTAGATGATCCTGATAAACTACTACCCAATTTTGGGATGATCTGAAGATGAGAATGGCTTTTAGCAAATTTTGAGTTATCTTGCAAAGTGTTTGCAATAGTGTCCACCAGACAGAAGAACCATCTATAGATTCTCCAGAGAACTATGCTTGGCTGTCACGTGCCAACAGGCAAGGCAAGAACACACTGTTGAGAATTAAGGATGAATCTCAACTACCAGTTTGAATGACATGAGAGAATAAGAGTGGGAATATACATGCATTAATGAGAAACAAAAGGATACATCTCAGAAAATGAAATGAGAAACAACTTCAATAAGCTTAATAACGCAAATGAGAGTCATAAGATTGATTTAAAGGCCAGGACACATGCAAGTCATCAGAGCATTGGGTTCAAAGGATGAATATTGACAAAATCTACCTGAAAAATATTAAGTGCTTGCCCCAGTAAATATGGCAGTAGTCATATAAAAGCACAACAAAATCTTCCAAGTCATAACAACCAGCAAAGAGTTTGGAGGAAGGAATACAGGAAGCAATAGTTTGTCTCATTCACCTGAACTGTATCCCAAGGTGGGCTCCTTGCTACCTTTTCTAGGTGCTTTGCTTTACATTGTCCTTTCATGTTGGAATCAGATCTGCTAAAGCCGTTAATTAGCAAACAGAATATGAAGCCAGATCGTCACCTATTGAGCTGGTGTAGTTTACAACAGGTGAGTTGTTTTGGGTTTTTTTGTTTTTGGTTTTTTTTTTTTTTTTTTAATTGAGACTGTTCACTTAATTTTATATTTTAATATTAATGCAAATAAATCCCAAACAGCTTCACAAAGTTAAACTGATGTATGTATTCATCAGTGAAATATAACCACCTCCAATGTAAAATGTTGCAACTGTTGAATACCACCTACCATACCTAATTAATTTTTGGGAGGGGATTGAAGAATGCAGAATTTAATTGCCCAAAGCCAGAAGTGGAGATCCTCATAGTGGGTGCTGAAAATGTAACCCTTAATGTTACTAAATAGTATCCATATGAATTTTTAAACTGGAAATTTATATTCTCCAGTAGCTACTCAGTTGTACTAAAAAAGCCAGTAAAAAGGTCTTCTGTACCAGGAACAGAATACAGTTACTTGTTAATAGAGAACATCATGCCTTTTAACATTGTCTTTGCTTCTGTGCCCTATATGAGTTATTCAAGTATATTATTACAGTTGTTGTTGTTTCAGTAAATTTTTAAGTTATCATGTCATCTTAGATTTGTGTTTTGAAATGAACTATTTAGTTTGAAACTATTAAAAATAATATGCTATTATAACTCTGGAATAAGTGACCCTGTTCTAATGTCTTTCATGGTTTCATTTTATTTTCATTCTTTATACACTAAAATCCATAAATTCTCTTTTTATGTCAGAACAGTGCAGCTTGAAAACATCCTTACTAGAGGAATGGTTGCACCAGCATAATGGCAATATTAGAACACCAAAGGAAAAAAAAAGTTATTTAGCATAACTGGATTATTGCTCTCAGAACTACATAATTTAAAATACAATGCTAACATCCGCGAGGGAAAATCCAGATGGTTAGCAAGTCCCCATACAGTCAAAGTCTCATGAAATTATTCCCCTTAACCCAAAGGCTTCTTTTCCATTTTATTCAAGTTCTTATGAAAATGTGAATTTACAAGGTATACTAATGTAGCTGAGAGGTAGTGTCACAGGAAGCTGATTCACAGAATGACTGTAAAATTAGTACCTGGATTATACTTCTTTTTAAACCCTTGAGAAGTTCAGATGCTTTGCGAACCCCTATGCAATGCTAGTTTCATTGGAGTCAAATGACAGATCCTTTACAACTTCATACGTTAGCCAGTTAGTGCTTTGTTAACTATACTAGCTGTTCCTGATAAGCAATTCTCCACATCTCATACACAGATGAAAATGCTATATAACACCACTCTGCAGTGCAAATCTGCAGGAGGGATAACAAAGTGTGCATTAAACTCAGGAGTTCATTCTTGCCGAGTATCTTCTCCCTCGGAGGGAAATTGCAGAGCAGGAAGGAACAAGCAGAAACAGCTGGCTCCTTGCAAAAAGGGAGTTTTGGCTGTGGGAAGAGTTCCCCATTGCATACAGATCTGCAGTCTCCATACTCTCACCTGACACTCATGGTCAAATGCCACCAGGGCTAGTAAAGCACCACCGCTGCTCTTTAATAGACATTGAAAGACACACCCTTACTACCTTTATAGTGCAAGCACTTCAACATAGGGCAGAGAGAATTACTGGTTACCAATCACTACATAGTTTTCAACACCTTCTCGGGTACTTTACGTGTCTCTTGCACCCACAGCTGGGATTTTGCACAGTCCCCCCGGAAGATACACTGGCTCAGACCTATTAATTTCCAACGTTGTCACTCACTGCCTGTGGACGCAGTTCAGATATGCATGTCTGGGCATGGCTGAGGAGGATTATGCTGCATAACAATGTCATGCAGGGATTATGTCCCACCATGTTATGTAGCTGTTGGCCAGCCTGCTTGCCTCTTTCAGAGGTCATGAGGCCTCAAGTCTGGTTTTGGTGTGCAGACAAAAATCTAAGTCTTGGTGTCGCACTCAATGCTTACTCCCACTGTAATTAATTCGTTTGCCAATCCCATCAATGGAAGAAGCATCAAGGCCTTTAATTAACCCTTTTCTGGATATGTCTTATTATATTTCTGACATCTCAAAATATTTAAAATGCAAATTCTTTCATTCATCAGTCCAAGTCTGTGTTCCTGTTGGTTTTTTTTTTAAAGTTTTAAATCAGGGCAGACTTTGATGCACCAATAAACTATTGCCCTGATTCTCCTCTGTGCAGCCATGTACCCAGATTTTCCTCTTTTTTTTTTTTTTTTTTTTTTTTAATGGAAGTACAGGTCTCAACAGAACTGGCATTTATTCTTTTGATTTTTGTGTTTTCAATTCAGGATGTTTTCTGCATGCTTTTAAATGGCTGTTGTGCGGTGGGTTTTAATCACTCATTTTATGCTCCCTTGTGTAATACCTTCTCTATAGCTTAAATGTAATTTTCCCTTACAGTTTTAGTCATCCTTCATTTAGCAAACCATTTCTTTTATTCTTTAGCCTGTGCTCTGAAGTATGTTGAAATTACCATAGCTGTTATTGTTTTACATGTTTCTATCTAAAAGCATAAAATGTTTTTATCATTAAATATTACATCTAAATTACTGTAAATTAATACATTTATATTTTACTGAATGTTGTATTTCCTGGAGCAGGCGTCAGAACAGAGCACTGAAATGATCTGATTTGGGGGATATTTTTCAGGTGAGTTTGCTTTCTGAAAAAACACAAATTTTGAGAATGAATACAAAACTATTTCTTGAATGCCAATCCCTTGTATATGATGGCATTGTAAAATGATTCATGTAGAGCCTGCCCTTATTTGTTTGAAATAGTCAGTGCCTGAAGAACTCACTGGTTTAATTGGGAGTTTGAAGGCATTCTGTATGGAGCAGGATGAGGTCTTTTGACATGTTTCAGCCCAGATTGAATCTTTACAGCTGAGCTACAACCCATGAAAAACATGGCTTTATAATGGAAATGCTGACACAACCTTTCAATTAGAGTAGTGTTAACTGCATCATTATAATTAGGGACGCACTGACCCTCTGAAAACTCTGGTTTTCAGATCAGGAGAAGGTATTCTCCTTTAGCTGTTCACTAGTCAAGTTTTTCTAAATCCAGAAAAACCTAGCTGATTAAAAATGTGTTACCCAAAATATGTTTTCTTGACAAAATAAAAAAGAGATACAGAAATTTGTTGCAGTTCCCATGGTCAGCTTAAATTACAAAAATACTTTCTTACATACATTCTGTGACCCAACAAAATTGCTATTTAAAAAAAAAAATCAGAAAAAAGATAATTTTGACTTAATTTCTCACAAATTAAACCAGTCCATCACCATAATATATCAAACTGACAACAGAAATCTGGGTGTTTTCAATTAATCCTGTCATATATTGTAATGTAAAATATTTGGTGAGTACAGTTTGCCAACCATTCTGAAAAGCCTACAACTAAACACTGATTGGGCTCAAAACTGCAAAATTACCAAAATTGGATAGAACAACTGTGAAAATTTTAGCACAATAAATGCCATAATTAATAGCAAAGTTGTTTGTAACAAAGTCAGTACAGTTCATTGAGGGATGGTGTGGTCCATTAACTATTTCTGGAAAAAGCATCCCAGTGCTTCCTCAGTCATTATTATGTTCCAAATCTGTCTTAAAGTGAGCTGTGAGGCACAGAGCTGTAAGAAAATATACTGGTGTCTATATTTGTCTATGGACTTACCAAAGAAAACAAAAAAATGAATCAATAAAGAGCTGTTTTCTCTAGATTAGAGGTACTACATTTAGCTGTCAGCATTAGAAAGATTATGGCTCACAAACATTAGCACAGTTAAGTACAGTTCATTCTAAGGTATTCATGAAAGCATTGGACAACTTTTTGATAACATTGGTTTCATAAGTTTTTCTGCTTTGTAAGTGTTTTTTCTGCCTCTTTTAACTTATATTCTTATTTATCACAAGAAACTATTAATATATTAACGTTACAAAACTAAATACTGTGGTGCTAGGAAAGACAAAAGGCTTACCATGTATTCTTTGTTCAGCCCCTTGTGTGTGCATTATGATGATTTTTCTATGCTATTATTTTCTACACCTTTTTAGGTCTCGGATGAGCTGCACTCACCAATTAAGTAGTAGTTTGTGATTTTGTGCCCTGTTTACTACACTAAATCCAAACTTCACTCTGTTAACCGAAAGATTAATTTAATTTTAATAATTTAATAAATTTAACTTGTCGCTGCAACTAAGCCCTTCATGGACACTTGCTAATATATTTTCTACAACACTCAAGAGAAGTTTAGTGGTACGGTCAGCAGAACATTTATCAAGTTTTGGTCTATCTACTCTGAGATGCCAAGCATCTGAATTTTTAATAAACATTGCATTAAATGGAATTGGACAGATTGAAATTCGAGCATTTCCTAATGCAAGGTCTCAGTGTTTCTCCAATCAATAGGCCCACAAATTATTCAAACAGAAAATAAAAGATACAAAATTACTAATAACCTATCAAAAGACTGCTTAAATACTTGGCATCAGTTTACCTCACGCAAAGTAGAGTTATGCAGTGACACCTGAGTCGGTGCCAAATGAACAAACTATAGATACAGTCAGCAGAGCTCTCGTCCTCAACTAATTAGCTTTGGATTTACTACTAGGGAGCAAGTCTAATTAGCCCAGGCATAGGGCCACGATGCTGCTGAGACCCAAGCTAGCATCTCTGTAGTTTGCACGTCAGTATACCAGCTTTAATAAAACTTAATTTAGGTACCTTCACATGGTGCTACCTGGTGTGACAGACATACTCTACCATTAGATACAAGCTGTACTGTAGATGCAATGCAGTTTTCTATGTTGCCTTTGGTCAGTAGTCACAGCCCTTTCAGTCTGTATTTTGTAGCTTCAGCAAAAAGTAAGTCAGAGTACTATGATCAACAATTTCCTTGACAAGAAAAGCATCAGTCGGACCCACAGCAATGACCATCCTCTGCACCACATAAGGCAGAGAGGGAAAAAAAGTGCGTGATGAAGTAATTAAAGGCTATAATGCATTCACACTGAGTTGAATTGAGGTTTCAATTACAATCTTAATTATAGGATTTCTAATATCTGAACAGAATGTTACTATATAAAGCTACTTTGCTCAAGGTAGACAGATACTAAATTTCTTAGAAAGGTTGCAAGATAATCTGAGTACTCAGTTTCAGTGAGATTTAAAGTCACTTTCTGAAAGGAACAGCTTAAGTGGGGTTTTTGATGGTTCACTTCATTTGTCTTTTTTTAAAGCAAACTAAGAACTCTGTTGAAATCTTTCCATGTGGCATTGTATTTGCACGGCTTTTCAGATCATTGTAAATTTAGCTACACACTTGGTTGAACATGTGAATCAACCTTTTAATTGGGCAAAGTTGTCTTCTGGTATCTGTCTGAAAAATTCTCAAAAAAAGATAAGGGACTTTCTATGTTGATTTGTGGATGTTTGCTAACAGCACAGGGTAAGGACTGTTGTGAATCCTTTAGCTAATTCCTACAGACTTAACACAAGCAAGTGCTTGGCTGGGCATTGTTGTTTTCTAAGCTTTTATATCTCAATTCCATCCCTCTTTTCTAGGGTCCAGATGATAGTCCTGGTTGTCTCCAGCCCTGTCTTCAAGTCCACCCTGCCTCTCTGTAGCCCTGATCCAAACCATGCCTTCATTCCCTTTGCCAGCCCCAGTCTTCAACATCTAAATACCCATGCCACCTTGCTTGTCTAGCAGCCTTGCTCTGCTCTCAACCTTAGTTTTCTTTTCCAGTTTCTGCATTCCCTTTTCTCTTTGTCTGGTCCATCTCACTGCTTTTTCACTCAGCTTTTCTCCATCAAAACCTAGTTGCTCTTTCCCTGTCCTTAGTTTACAAATCTACACATTGTTTCATGCACAATTATGAGTTTCATTATTCCTCCTCCCTGCTAGTTTCCTAGGTCACATCAACTACATTAATTGTTCACTCTCTGTGAATCTTGTTTTCTTTCCCCTGTATTTAAAATATATCCTTTTCATTCTTCCTGCTACCTGGAGGTACTTTCTGAGACAGAAATATCTTTGACCTAGGTTAGGAGGCCAACAATCACAGTGACCTAAAGTAACAAGTGCAGGCTTATAGGAAGGTTCTGCTTAGTCCCCAGGGGTCTGAACAGAGCATCTGTAATACATACACATAAATTTTGCAAATTTATTTGCCAATCATGACTTTTCTGAATGTAATGCATAAACTGCTTTTAAAAGATGTATAACTTAAAACACCAGTTCGGTTTTCTTCTGGGAACAGGACAAGGCATATCCCTGACACAAATGTAATTCTCTTCTCTAATTTATTAGGCTCTAAGAATTTGTACGAATTGTTAGTGTTACTTAAGCATAGATAGACCTAGGTATTTTATCTAAACATCCTCTCTGAAAAAAACCCCTCTACCCCAAGGCAAACCTCTAGCAGAGAAAATCACCAACATCTGGAATTTGGGAAATTTACAAGCAAAAACAGAGGAAGAGGTGGCAAGTCCTATCAAACACGTCTGCAGCATCTATTTCACAGTTTATGCACGTTGCTCAGTGGCAAAGATTTTTATGGGCTGTGTTCAACAATATAAATCCTAGTCTCTTACAACAGTCCTGCTGTGGAAAGTACTGTGTACCAAGATTGTGACAGGTGAACATGCTAGATGTACACCTCAGAGATTTTTACTGGCATCAGTGAAGACCAAAACACTAAAAAAGCCTTATAAAAACAACTGGAGAACTCGGGATTCAGCTGAGAAAAGGTCTACCAGAATTTGCTGTGCTGGGTCTATCACAGGACATCCATGAGAAGTCTGCATAGCTGAAGAGGCTCAGCTATGAGTACCAGGGCCCTTTCTATAACTGAGATGCATTTCTGCTGTTTCATGACATTAAGAAACTCACTTATAGATTACTCATATGCTATTCTGGGGTAGAATACTTTAGAATACTTGCCTTTTTTTTTTTTTTTTTTTTTCTTTTTCCCCCCAAAGTGCTTTGAGATCTGTGGTTGCCAGTTGCTAGTGCCTTTAACTGAGGTTATACAGGGTTTGCTTCTCCTTTTTCTAAAGAAGCAAAACTTCTATCCGTAGTCTCAGACTCAATCTTTACTAGAGAAAAGGTATTTAAGATAGATAGCATAAACTATGATATTCTGAGCCTTTTTTCTGTTCCCATGGAAAAGAATGGGTCTTCAAAGAAGCTTCTGTTTATATTTTCAACTTTAACATAACACTTTTTTTTTTTTTTGTGGCAATAGTAGACCTACCAAAAGAAAAATAAAATCTTAAAAAAGTTAACTGTGGTATTAGTAGGAGATTTCTCACAATACACATCTCAATAATATATTTTCCACTGGCTGCCTAAGTCTCCATCATTTCTATAACAGATTCACATATGAGCTTGAACTTAATCACATTCTAGTCAACAAAGAAGGTTCCGACTTCAGTCCAGTGAACAGTTCATGGGAAACACACTTATTCAAGTGTAATAGGTTTGCTTGGATTCTTGCACTTGAAACTTGATATTCTACTAAAAGACAGAAGTTCTCCAGCAGTTCTAAACTTCGAGTATATAGAGTATATATAGTGTATATATATATATTCTGGAAGAATTACCAGAACATTCCAGTACAAGGTAGAACGATTGAGCAATTATTCGAAAACAGTAAGTCTGGTGCAAAATACAGATCAGAGACAATAATACCTACAATAGCTAGTAATGATTCTGCAATGAAATGTCATTTGTGTCCTTGTCACTGGCATGTTCATCCACTGGCATGGTGGATGTTGAGATATTAGTGAAGTATGAAACAAGAGGTTAACACAAAATAACAAGACTAATAAATTCTCTCTCAGATATTTGGACAAACAAAGAAGTTCATGGCTGGACATTTCAATGAACAAAAAAACCTTAAACACTTGAACTGAACAAACAATTCAAATAGGCATTTTGTGAGAAACAGCCCTTAGTAAAAGAGGGCCCTTATGCACCTTTCTCATTCCCTTGCTTTCTCTCCTGGTCCTGTATTTTCTCTTTTTATTTCTACTTCTCTGCTTCAGCTTTCTTAGCATATTTATTAGCTTAATAGATTTTAAGAAAAAACAAAGGTGAAAGGAAAAAGGGGGAAAACTTTCAAACAAATGTGATGTCAATAACATGAGTTGATATCACCAGTGGTTTAGAGTCTAAAATAATCTCAAATCTTTAACAACCTATGCTAATCTGTGTTATCCTTTTATCCTTTTGAATCAGTTATGTATTTTATTATGCTAATATCAGGGACTTTAATGAAAGAAGGTGCTTTTTAAAAAAAAATATAAATTTTTACCCTGTTAAACCTCTAAAAGCAGTTTTCTCTTAAGTTATGATTTGCCTGGAAAGTAGAAATTAAAAAATTGCAACCAGGTATAAAATAACTAATTTCTGATTCGTAATCATGGTAGCTTCTGAATAGTTTCATGACTGTGTCAAAGGATTGATATTAAGTGCTTATTGACTAATACATATGAGAACCTTCTGTTCCCAAACTACTAAATAAAGAATTATTTATAACACACACTGCATTGTTTATCCATGCAAAAGAGGTTCCTTTTCAGTCAGGCAGTCATTTTATTACTTATTTGCTATGTATCTGAAATGGATGATCAAAAAAGACTGATAACATTCAACAACTGGCATTTGATAACATTCAGTGATTGGTACCTTGTGACTGGCTAATAGGATTTAAAGACTTGACACAGAAATAAAAGTGACTGGTGTTTAGAGGAAAACTGTTGTTTTCTGCATTAAGCAGAATCTATAAAATCTTTTGAATCATGACAAAAGTCTATGGGTATCCACTATATGTTTAGTGCCAACTGTATTGGTTCATACACAAGCTGTCAAGATAAAGGTTCACTCACTGTAACAAATTAGCTTTTTGTTGGTTTAAGATAGATTACTATGATTGAAGAGTTAATAGTATGATAAATAATTCTTTTAAACCCTCTTTTATGTTTATTGTGTGTTAAGGTAGTATATCCATGCCTCCTGAAAACTGTGTATATAATACCAGATATCTAATTTTATACTATATTTTTAATTTGAGCTTCAGCTGTTTAATGTATTCTCTGTGCTCCCTTGTGCAGCTCAAATAAACCTTCCTTATGTTACACATATAAGCTATTTCCAAATGAGTCATCATATTTAAAGTGCAGTCTAATGAAACCTTATTTTAAGAATGCTCTTGTTTGCCAAATTGAATGTTCCAGTGAAAGTTCTGGGCTGTATTACTATGTTAATGATACTGGTAGATTCTAATATATAATTATTTGAATCAAACTTTTGAAACAAGCAGCTTTTAACAATTTTTTAATATTTCTATTTCAACTTAAGTACCAGATGTCAGGGACTCAAAAATATGTTTATTTTGGTCTTCTGGTCCTTCAGAGACTTTTCTGACTCAATATCCCTCATCTCTTGTGGATATGTATTTAGCCCCATTGAGTGAATGAGCTTTAAGGAGTGGCAATCTGTGTTCTTCTGAAATGAATGGTTAGGCACCTGCACTTTTGAAAAATCTTGAAGAGCTAGGAAAAAAAAAAAAAATGTTACATAAACCTAGGCATTGCCCAGATCAGATTAGGAGACCATCTATTGCAGTTTTCTAGTGCTCGTAGTGGACAGAGAATCCAGCAAGAAAACTCATAGTGGGTAACTCTGGAGTAATCTGTTGCAGAGGAAGTTTCTTTCAAACCCGCCCAATACACCCTAAAGCATATGTTGTATATACTTCAAATTAGACATCCTGATATAACTATGGCTGTTCTCATTTACTGTGTAAACATCTAATTGATGTAATTCTTAGACATGCTCTTAGAGCACTCAACATTTAGGAAA
Source organism: Pelecanus crispus (assembly GCF_030463565.1). Classification (NCBI taxonomy): domain Eukaryota; kingdom Metazoa; phylum Chordata; class Aves; order Pelecaniformes; family Pelecanidae; genus Pelecanus; species Pelecanus crispus. The sequence goes on along the minus strand of NC_134676.1, from coordinate 83,324,726 downwards.
TGCAAGTGTATAATAAAAAGATGTCACTGCTATTTTAAATTAAACTTGTTACTATTGTTATCAGAAGAACAGCCTGTAAGGACACTGCCAGTAAATTTTATTTAGCCACTGGAGGGACAAAGTAGCCTTAAAAGAGTTCTAATTTTTCCTATATTTGTACAGTGTTGACATGTATTCCCATGAAATCCAACAATGACACATTAAGACTTTGGGGGGCATGGGGAGGTTTCCTTTTCTAACCTCAGCATACTAAGTACCTAGCTGAGATTGAGGAAAGGATCATTGTGCATAATAATGGAGTACATGCATTCTGCTGATATTTCCTTGGCAGTATTACCTAAAAGAAACAGCACAGGTCATCTATTCTACAGTCAAGTACTGAGAAGTCAGAACATCTAATAGAAGCACAGGTAATTAAGGGAATACATACCAGCACCTGCTGAATTTGTCAAATAAAAATAAATTTAATGAATTCTTTTCCCAGGATGCAGCAAGACTCAATGTGCTTAGCTAACTTTAGAAGCAGTGGGTGTTTCTATCAAAACAACACTGAGAATTCAGTTGTGTCCTTTTTAAAAAAAAAAAAAAAGCCATGTAAATATACAATAAAATTGCCACTGCAAAAAGAGTACTATCTAACACGTGGATAGTATTTTTAGAGCTACAATAAGTTTTGGTAAACTGGAGAGAAAAGCGGCCAGAAAGTTGGAAACACAGGCGTGGCAGAGAGGCCACAGAAGTGGGCTCAAGCCTCATTAATCAAAGCAGATTTCTAGAATAGAGTGCTGCAGAAACAAGTGACAAGAGCAAAAATACAAGAATAACTGGCAAATCTAGAGAGAGATCATACAGTAAGGAGACTGACTGATTGGCTAAACTGGCTTTTTAAAAAAAGAATTGGGAGGTCTCAAGTGTTACCTAACCTAAAAAAAAAGTTGCTCAAAAAAGATGAGTTCAGCCTTCACAGGGAGAAGGTAAGCTTGCATTAATTAAAATGCTTTAGCCAATACTATGGAGGAAAATGGATGAAAATGTGGCCGTGTGCATCATCATCACAAGGAAATCTGGTCGGAAATGAATTGAGTGCAATTTTTCCCTTTTATGCCTAGGACTAGCCCAAGTTCATAACACAAACACTAGGTGATCAACCAGAACGTTTTCTAGTTTAGAAAGTGTTTTTGTGAAACAATTGCAAGGGGTCTAACTAGGGACCCTGAAGCAGCTGCTGCAGAGAGCTGTATAATTAAATGACCTGGGGCAAAATAAATGTATCCATCTAGAAACAGCAAAAGGTGTATTATTGATGTTGAAATTGTGCAAAGATTCTGTGAAGACTGTCTTGGTAAAAAAAATTGTTACATCAACTGAAAGAGAGCAGAAAAAAGGGGGAAAAACTTCAGCAGAGTCAATACATTACACTTCATTGGTGTGGTTCATTAAAATGGTTCTTAAGCATATAGATGTTACCTTTTTCTTGATAAATATGTCAAGTATACAAAAAGTTAAGAAAAAAACATTAGAAAAAAATATCATAATGCACTGCACTTTTACTAATCCTTCCACAAAGCTATTAAGCCAAAAAGGAGACACAATTTGCAGGAGAAGAGCTGTCCCTTGTGAAATATGTGTACCTTTTGAAGCATGAATTACATTATAAAATGCATTTTAATGAACCTGTACACTGCAACTTAATGCGTTGTCTTGTTGCACGTATTCTAGAGGCTGGAGTCTGTACTGAGATTTTCTGTTCTTACTATGGTTAAGATTTACTTTCAGGACTTCACCATGGCATTATTTGAACATACTTTTTGAACATGAAGCAGCACTTAAAATAGCAAATTGGGAAGGTTTCTGTGACCTTACTATGAAAGCCTTTGCCTTCATATATGATCTATAACCAGAAATGCAACTTTTCATGGAATCATGGAATGGTTTGCATTGGAAGGGACCATTCAAGCTCATGAAAGGACATTCCAGCCAGCGTACTACTCTTTCTAGCTGTACTGCATAGGCTGTGGTCTGCCTAAAAGGAACAGAGTAGGAGCCTCACCATTTCTGTTTATCATGACACGCATATACTACAAAGGCAGGTTTTTTCCCAGGGCTTGAATGGAGCATGGTGAGCAAGGAGAGGGGTGGGCAAGGAAGAACTGTTACAACCAAGGTGCCCACATGGCTGATTTTTTATAAAGAAACAAGCTATAGTTGTAAATTCTCGATTATCAGTTCGCAAGCCAGGAGCACACAACTATGAGATCCTCATTTGAAACATGTGGTACTTCAGCTTGCAAATTCATGAAAATTTCACATGCTATACAAACAGAGCAACAAATAGCAGCAGAGACCTCCTTGGATAGCAAATATTCTGTAGTTTAAGTGAGTGCGGGCAAAAGCAGGGGGCCTTCATATTTTGAGCAGGAAACGAGCCTAACAATACCAGAAACATTAATTTAGACTATTTTCTTAATGTGCTGTCAAGGGGATCGTGCTGGGTGATTTGCTGTAATGCACTCCACCTGGAAGCTCAGTAAATCTGGAATGGTGGGCTGACTTGCAGCGGGCTACTGTTGTCTCCATAGCTCTGGTTGATTGGGCTCTAATTTGATGATTAAGTGACCATCCCAACAAGGAACAACAAGAAACGTTTGGAGACTGGCAGTTCAGTGTGCTATGTTTAACAGCCAGATTGCTGCATAGATGGGCTTGCTGAACAGCTCCCCTTTAAGAAGCAAGAAACTTCTCTTCAAAACTAGCTTTCATAAAAGAAATATTGCCACACCTACACTGGTAAGGGGAAAATACCAGGACAAATTGATCTACTTTAGGCTGAGGTTCAGTACTATTTTAATCCAGTGACTCCTCTTAAGCTAGTTTAGGGTACATCACTAATTGTCATTTTTAGTTCTGTTTCTGCATTTCTGGTTTCTACTCACAGAAATAAAGCATTTGATGTATTTGAACTATAATATATCGTACTTAACTGTTAGATACATATGAACTATTCTGTGTGTCAAAGGATCATCAGTTTAGCCAAGAACAAATTAATAGTTAATGGTTCTACAAGTGCTTTTTACCTACTTTTAAATGTATTAGTTCCTTAATAATCTCACTGTCCGGAGGCTACTTGCCAAAACAGTATTAGATAGAAGTATTATGAAAAGTACAAATTAATGGTATCTATGGAATCTGTGCAGTATTAACTACTAAAATACTAATATATTTGGAACAAACAGGATGCAGCACATTGTTCTATTATTATATATATGTATATAATTTTTAACCTTCTTAAAAGTTTATTCTACTGTGCTTTATAATAAAAAATATATGGAAGAACAGTAGATTTAAACTGTAAAAACAAAAGTCTGCTTTGATTGTTTCAGTGCAGTTTCATACTCAGCTTTTAGTTGTAATTCAGTATGATCTGAAAACACCATGTGGTAAAAATCCCTCTGAACCAGAATCCCACTCTTCATAAGAAATTCATGTCCCAACCTAAGATCAGCCAGATCTCAAAATTTTATAGCCAGATCTCAAAGCACTACTTCACACTTGGAAAGTTAGAATTTCACTTTGAATTTACAAGTAGTAAATACCTAATTTTTGTATATTACTAACAGTGCCTTTAACTATCGTAAAACTCAAAATTAGAAATATAGAGATACATGAATTCTGATTTTTTTTAAGAACAGGCATGGTTATAAAATGAATCTATAAGGCTTGCTGACCAGATTGTTCACCAAACTGAGACACTTCAAAAGTAATCTGGAAACCCATGAATCTGTAAAAGTAACTTAGGTTGTTGTAAAGTAAAGTTTGAATAATATAAAGGCTTAAATATATAACTTCAAATGAAACTTACACAACAATGAAATTGCTGGTGGTAGCTCTACTTCCAGAGGAACTAATTGTCATATTTTGAACAGTGTATTAAGATGATAAACACAGAACATGATTTTCTACAGAAAATTGAGTAAGAGAAAGGAGGAAGAATGCAGTTTTGAGGGGCAGTGTTTACAGGGTGGTCTTAAGCATCTCGCATTCAGCTGCGTGTACCTGGAGGAATCAAAACTACTACAGACCAACTCCACGTGTTAAACGTCCCAATGCAAGTGAGAGGACTGAAATGCTTTGAGTCTGCAAATTTGAAAACTTAAACTCATTTCACAAGGTTGATCACAATCACCATAAAATGAGTCTTGTGAGAAATTGGTTTATTGTATGTTTAAATGATTCTAGGCATTCTGAATAACAGATACACTAACTAAGAAAAAAAAAAAAGAAGTTTTCTTCTGGCTTATAAAGGGCATAGCATAGAAAAAGGCTTTGACAAATATACAAAAATGCAAAATGAATTTATACCAGTTCAAAACAGTGCACTAGGATGGAGATTAATCATTAATAGAATCGTTCTCTAGAAAGAACAAAGACTTTTATGTATATAATATATACATATAATTATTGATCTTCTCAGTAGGACCCTTTACTGCTTCTTTGAGAAAAAGGTAAGTCTCATGTTACAGAAAGAAGTGTATAACTAGAAAAATTATCCTGATGACTTTTAATGTTGAAGATTACTTTATCTATAAGGCAGTTAATTATCTGAGAATGAAGTGTTTTAAATGAGGGATCATAGGATCTGTTCTGAACCCTTAGCCGGAAACCCAATGGTAGAAACTTTGGTGCTTATAGCAGTCATAAATTCAGTTCCTGCAAGATTTATTCAAATTTGTTGTTTTTCTGAAAGGATGGAATCAAGCCAGTTAAAAAACAGATTCATGAGTTAAATCAGGCCCTCTCCATATATTTTAAATTTCTGCAAAATTATCCCTTTTTTAAGCTAAATTACCTTTCTGCAAAAAATGAGCATTTTAAAATATTTTTAACATTTATGGATTTCAACCTGATATGAGGGATGAAAACTTTAAGCCCCATAGCTTAAATGTATACCACAGTTTTAAACTCCCATTCAACAGTTCAGCAACACAAAAGCTGGCATGAGGTTTGTTTTAGAAGTCATAAATATTTATCATGATCCCACTCAGAAAGTTTAAAAAAAGTTTTGTATTTATGTATGTGCATAAGTTCATATAAATACCAATTTTTTCAAAAAGAACATTTCAATATTACTATCTATACTTTTATAGCCAGAATAATCTAGTCACAGCATGCAAGTTTCTCAGCTAAAAATCTTTTGAAAAATTCTGTACTTGATTGTAATTAAAGTGCTTTTAAAAGAATAGCATAGCAGAAAAATGTAGCAATGTGAACCTTCCTCCCATATCACATCAGTGCACTTTGGGCACTGTGCAATCCAAAATTATTCATAATACCCAAATAGCTAAATGTATTGCCCAGGCTACATTAAATAGAGTTTCAGCTGGTGCCTCAGTATTTCGATGTCTTCCAACATATCCTGTTTCAAGAATGATTAATAGTCTCTGTATCACAATTTTGTTGTTGACCACTAGTACAGAATTCAAATGTTTTCTATTCAATACTTTTTAGAAACTGAGATTGAACTGTATGTCTTTGGTCCTCTTCTAACGCTTTGTTGACTCTATACAGCTCCAAGATCTTAGATGCACTCTGCCTTTGGGATGCACTTTTCTCAATAGCCGTCTTCTCCCTGCTTTGGTAACTCAATGATCAGGTGACCCAGGGCCTTTTTCCATCATGGTTCATATTTCAGTAACTTCACAGATCTCCTGACAATGTATCTACTTTGCAGATATAAGATGACAAACTTAGCTTTAAATGAATTAACTCAGGTCAACAGTTCAGTTATAGCAGCCCAGTATGAACTCATTCATTCTGCTTGTCAGCAAATGGGGTGTCATTCCTTAAGTCTCCTGAAGGAGAAAGTAATTTTTTTTTTTTTTTAAGAGTTGTAGACCTTCCAAACAAACAACTACGTAAGGAAAAGGTCTTTTAGAAGTGTCTGTGTTAGTGCAGATAGTGCAGATAAACCAGTCAATCTTAGAACTGAAACAATCTAGTGTTGCATCAGCATGCCACTGTGCACTCCCCTTTACCTGAATGAAATCCTGTATCATATGCTACACTTACATTACCCCAAATTTTGCCCAACCCTAAATTGTGCTATATAGAAATACAAGCTTTTTTCAGGAAAACCCAGCACCTTTATACATCATTGAGCTACTCTGTGCTGACAAACCCTTAGGGATTCAGATCCACAAGGTACAATAAAGATAAATGCTCCCAAGGCAAGTGGGTTTTGAAAATTATCTTTCTTGGTTAGCGTTTTACTAACTTTCTTTCTTCCTTCTTTAGATGTTTCAGTACAAAGAAGCACTAATCATTTAGTCGTTTCTACTTCATAATGAGTATATTAGTAACACCGCCAAAGTTAGTAAAAATACACAAATGACCCAAATTCAGAAGTGTTTACTCCTAGTAAATGTTTGCAAGATTATATTATCATGGGCAGAAAGTGGTGGAAAAGCTGTGTTGGTAGTCAAACCAACTGAAAACATGGTTTTTCTTTCACCTTATGGTGCATTATTTCAATAAAACCAGAAAAGTATAAATACACAAGTAGCACACAGATGCAAAAAATCAACTTCCTAAATAAATGTGTTGGTCATGTGTAGGACAGTTATATCTGTCTGAATAAGGCTCTACTTTGTGAAGTCTCATTTTTTTTGCTTAAATCTGTTCAAGAGCAGTTAGGCATCCGTAACAAGGAAAGGACACAGAGTGAAAACAGAAACACTGACATTGACAGATGGTCACCTACTGTTGATGGATAGAGGGCAGACATCCATTCTCATGTTTCCAGACCTCTCTGTAATACTTGACATTTTCAACCATAAGATATTGCCTGCCTCATAGAGGTGGCAGTGGTTCAGATACATATACCACAATGATGCAGAGTGCTGCTGGAACCGATCACCCTAAGGGTAGTGATGGCAAATTGCATCTTGGCCACTAGGTTTCCTCTCACTCTCCCTTCATATTAGATGCCTTTAGGAAATGCCACTTATTTCAGAAATTGGAGAACTCAGCAGCTGATGTTCCATGAGTGAAGGAAACCTGTCTTGGGACAGGTACTCTCCTTCAAAGTACTTAGTTTTCTGGGACCAGGTTAAGTAAAGTTTCAGAACAAGGGCTGTTTTTCTGACAAAATGCGGATGTTTACCACCAGATAGAAGCAGGAGAAAATGCACTGTTTTGGTCTAAGTTCAGCCTACTGAATGTGCACGGACACAGAAAACAAAAAACTCAGAAAACCTCCACATCTTCCACTTGAAAGTAACACTTTTTTTTTTTTTCTTTTATTCTCATTAACACAAACACTCAGCAGAAAGTGACTATGATATTAAAAAAGCAAATCCTACCCAAACAAAATAATATAACATATACACAGCCTTCCTTCCTGAAGAAAAAGACAAATACAGTAATCAAAACCATACAACTCGTTAACCATTTTACCCAATGAATGGCTGCAGGGTTCAAACACTGTAGGTATGGGGGCACTAAAAAGAGCCTGAATGGTTTAATGAAGAAGATACTTATTTCATTCTTCTGTGCTAGACATAGCAAAGCTTTTTGTGGTGTTGAATATGTCATTGCCTTTTGACTGAGTATAAGAATCAATATTCCAAACTCTAAGCCTAAAACCACCAAGAGATAGTCTAGAGAAGACAGTATCTAGAGACACAAAGGAAATCATATAACATGAAAATACTTTTTCGAACAGATTACACAATGTTTCAGTTAGTTATACTTTAATAATTCCATTGCACAACTTTTGAGATTTCTGTTGAAAACCAGTTTTGAGGTGTTGAAAAGGTTGGGAATAAGCAAAGGTGAATTCATGTAGATGAGAAGAAATATAGGATTAATTAATAGGATAAATTAACGTAGGGGAACTGTAACTGTCTTTGAAGAGATGGGTAGATGGTAGAGATCAGGGAAATATAGATGAGTTTAATTGCAAGACCTCTATTGAAAAGCATCCTGCATGTGTTCTGGTCTGGGTCAACCACCGTTCAATAGTTTCATTAATGACATAAACAGAATAAATAGTGCATATACTGAATTTAAAGATGACACCAAACTGAGAAGTTGACAGTTACAATTATTCTAAAAAAGATCAGAATTCAAAATAATCTTGGCAAGTTGAAGTCTCGTCTGGGGGAAAAAAACAGGGAACTACTCAGTAAGGGCACATGCAAGGTGCTAACTTAAGCAGAACAAATTAGTTACATACAGGATGGGAAAACAGATGGTTACGAGCTATAGAAAAGAATCTAGATGTTACAGTTGATCATAAGATAGCTATGAATCTCTGTCCTGCTTTTCTGAAAAAGGCAAACACTATTTTGGGATGCATGAAACAGATAATAGGTTACAAAACATAAAATAATTTTCAATAGTTGTGGACATCAAACAGATTACTCTGTCTGGTGTGAGACGCTATCATTCAGTAAGGGTATGACTGAGCAGAAAGACTCTGGAAGATAATAATGAGAATGGTCAGAAGTCTACCTGACACAAATTTAATTATTCCTAAAAAAAGACTGATAGAAGTGGAGGGGAAAGATTATAATAGCCTTCAAATATACGGAAACCTGTTACAATAAGGCAGGGAGTCATGTATGAGACAAAGGGACAGAATTAAAGTTGGACATCCGAACAAACATACTTATGCAAAGATAGTGAATCAGTGGAACAGTTTAAGAATGCATTTTCTTTTTACCATTAGAAGCTTTTACAAATGAGTTAGACAAGTATCTGTCAGAAATGACATACCTGTGGCACAGGAAAATAGACTACACAGCCTCTCAGGGTCTCTTACAGCTTTACAATTCATCTTCAATAGATTCTAACTTCAGAGAATCTTTTTTAATTAGTCAGGCTGCAGAAAATGAAGGTTTTGCATGTCCAGATCTACATTCAGTCCTAACAAAATCCTCCAAAAAGGCAGTTTAGGTGGCAGTTAGGTAAAAACATAGGTCTTTCCAAGCTTGTAGAGTATCAGGCTTGTAGAAGTTGGAGTGGGTAAGAATAGCATTCATATACATAAAAAGAGCTGAAAAAGCAGGAAGAGACTAATCACTTCTTAAATAGACAAATCTTCAATTTACTTAAAGAAAGTTCACTGAGTCTAGAACAACAACATACATGAAAAAAATGGAGAGATTTGACCCAGAGACTTTCATAATTAAGAAAACAAAGAAGCAGGACCTTGCTAGCAGGAATTCCTTGGGCACTAATATTTTTAAGTCAAAATTTAAAGGACTTCAGAGGTCAAAAAAATGGAATAACAGCTACTTAGAATCTCTGCTGTAAAGTGCATAGAACAAAAAGTACAAACCTCAAAAACTGAACTAGCCAAGGTAATGTGCAATTGATTTCTCTCAAGATTTCTAACTTAGATTTGTATTATGACAAATCTGAAAAGCAAAATTCTGCATGCCTGCAAGAACATGGATTCTGGTGGGAAATACATAGCACACATAAATAATCCTCACTTCATTTCTGACGAATACCCAGTTATGTCTTTAATTGCAAACCCTTGAAATGTATTTTAATATATGAAAATTTTTATCAGTCTGTAAAAATATCTAGTGTCTGGAAGTCCACATCAGGTTTACTAAAACTCCTATTTACATCTTTATATTGCTTAACAACTGTTGTCAGAATTAATAAATAGTATAAAAGAGTGTATAAAAATATCTTATTGCATACCATTCTCTCATAATTCAAAATGACAAGTTTGCCAAGAAATAGAAAATGAAAAGAGGAATGGAAAAGTGGAAAGAATGGAAATTGTAGTCAGCTGGATCCAAATTATAGTCCAAAATAAGATGAGAAGACATACTGTATAGGATATTTTTCAAAACCTCTATATTTTATACATTTATAGTATACAACATTTATACTACCAGCAATCTAAACAAGCAGGAAATAAAAAAAAAAAAAAAGTAATGAAGTAAGGAAAATGTGGACTGCTTTGAAAGGATCAAGAAGACCAAATGGTTTCAACTATGATCCCAAAGAAGACGAACTTTGATGGATTTACATCATCTGTATCCAATGTCACATTTTCACAGAACTTCAAAATCAGTTTAACATCTCTCAAATATTGACATTTATCCCTGACAAGTTCACTCATGTAGACACAAGAACGGCTCAGAAACAATTACTATTTCAGAAACAATCCCAACTCAGTCAAAGCAAAGTTCAGCACCAGCAGCTCTGCATGGGTCCTCCATGTCACTAACCCATAACCCTTCTTACCACGCCAACCTTTTTGATCTCTGAGCAATAATGGATACACAGATCAGCTGAATTTTACTTTTTTTTTTTCTTTGCAGTTGAAGTTATCTTGTCTTCTAACATGATTTTTTTTCCTTTTTTAATAAAAATCCAATTAGAAATTCCCTTTTGTATTCAATTAGTTTTTAATCTGTACTAATATTAATTATTTTCTGTAATGCCAAGATTAGCATAAAATACTTGTAGGAGGAGGAGAAACAGTAGATACTCCTTCCAATTTTTTCCCAAATATACATATAAAGACAGTGCACATTCCATTAAAAAAGAAGACAGCTTGCTATTGCCTACTGTCTCTTAGAAAAGCCTACAAAGACAGCTCTAAAAGATGTCTTCTGGGTACTCTTCATTTTGAATGAGGAGAGTTTCAGATTACCAAGTAGGTTAAACATCATATCCTAGCATGCACAGATCTTTTGGGTAAAATAAGTAAATCTTGTTGAAAGGGTTAAGCTTCAAGTGGAAATGTGAAGGTAGCACACATCCTGCAGTACTCTATACAGAACCCCACACCAAGACAAGCTACATAAACAAAATCTCAAACCAATATTCCTTTCATAAGTTGTGATATGTTCTACCTGTTTTATGTTTTCCTTAAAATTTGCTTAGTTGTTGATTAATATGAAGGTTTCAAAGTATTTTTAGAAATAGCTAAATAAGCTGGTTGGCACACAAAATGTAATGTTTAGAAGGTATCCAACATCACAACTACCTGTTTCCATAAATCATATGCAGCTTGCTGACACATCCATAACTGTTTAGTTAACATGACAACAAAGGATGCTTATTTCATGACTTACAAGGAATGAAAGAGGAGAATCCCTGAAGGGGAATAGTTACTGAGAATGGAAAATCTGAGCATGAGAAGAAAATATATTTCTTGGTGCTATAATGTGTAACTGAGCGTTTTGAGGTTCTTGGCAGGGCAGATACTTGGCAGGGCAGATACTTGTCTGAAAAATATGGAATAAGACTATGAAAGGGTCATTTTCCATGGAAATTTTATACAAGCATATTCTGATGCTATAAAAAGCAACAAAAGAGACATAGCAGGCAGGAGAAATTTCTTAAGAAACTGCTAAAGTAGATTAATCATTTAAAAGGACTATGCAAATCTAGGGCTTCAAAAAGGTAGCCAGACTAAAACAATGAAATGCTGAAATGGTGCCATTGAGCAGAGCTGTATAGCACAGGCAGAGGGAAACATACCGCTTCCACAAATGCCCTCACTTGGATATGTCAGTTTTTACTCAAAGAGACCACTTGTTTCTTTGTCACAAGGGTTTAAATTTTTTCTTCTAATTAAGGAAATCAACACTTAACATATTTCATATTTTCAGATTCATAATATGAAAGAAATACTGGTTGGAAGTTACATCAAGAGGCTCCAATCCACCACTAAAAGTAGAACAACCACTGATCCTGGATCAGGTCAGCATGACTTGATCCAGCTGCATCATGAATAATTCCAGGGGCAGAGATGCAAAAACCTCTTGGGTAACCTGTTTCTGGTTTGTACTATCCTCCCAGGGAATAAAAATTTCCACTGGTCTGTTCTCTTCCACTTAGCCAATAGCACGAGTTGATTATGCTGGCCAGCATGATTTGTGCTTGGAAAAGGCAAGTAACTTTATTTGCATGAACATGGATTATAAACTGTCATGCTCCATAATCTTCCCATGGCCTGAGGAGAGGCTGATCACCCGCAATTCCTCAGATCAACCTCTTTCTTTCTTGAGCTACGACTTTAGTCTCTGTTTTCATCCATTTGTGGACATAAAAAAAACAAATAAATAAAAAATGGGGTTCTGATTATCATTCCAGGGAGACAACAGGAACATAAAATGAAGCAGCAGTATTTTTATTTCCCCAAGCTGAGTACTGAACAGCTATATCCATTCCTTCCCTTAAAACACTGAGGGAAAAGTTACAAATTTTCCTCTGACATCTTTGCATTTCCCACTGGTGTTTTGTATCTTAGAAGTTAACATACCTTACATACCAGGACATCCTATATTTTACAGTTGCTATGGCAATTGCTAATTGGATATTGATTAGAAGAGTAAGTAGTATTCTAAAAAAGCTATGCAATTAGCTACACAACCCTAAGGATATCTAGAATAGTATTAACATATGCACTTTCACTTTGAAAAATTTCAGTATTGTCATTGCTTTCAGGTTATCAAACACTTGCTGACTGGATCTAACCCATTTTCAAAGCTGTGCACCTCTGAGCAGCCACATCCTGGTTTTCCCATGCAGATCTGATACATGCTGAACTACTGCAGCATGGAGTTCAGCATTAATAAACAGGTTGGTCTTTCTGTGAAGATGCAGAGAAATGTCATCATGGGACTGTTAAACATATTTTGCTCAGGGCCACTTTGAGCTCTAAATAAGATAATTTTCAAAGGAGTTAAGAGAAGTTCAGGCTTTCCTCAAAATCAAGTGACTGGTGATTTGTAATTATTAAGTTCCTGCATCCCAGCCTTCCTAAAGACAGCAATTTCTCCCCACTTGATCTGGATTTGATCATGAAAGAAGGAACGTGGAAGAAGAGAGAAGATTGAAGATCCAAGTCTATCAAATTCTCATTGTCTACTGAGAGAAAGGACATTTAATTCAATTTCAGTTGTAAGGTGCAAAAAGGACTTAGACGTGCAAGTCATCTTTGAAGATTTAGAGTAAAATTCTAAATTACTAAACTTGTTACTCCAACTTGCTAAAACACAATGCACAAATACCAGTAATTCACTGAAAGCACAGCCTTGCATAAATAAATGATATTTTTAATTCCTAAATTATGTGGTTTTTACAAGGACAAAAACATTTATATAGAGAGTCACACTACATTACCTGAGATATTACTGTTATAAATGCATATGCAAGGAGGTATCTGACATAATTATGATTTTGGTGCTAGATATTGGCTAGATCTGAGCATTTTTACAGTTTGAAAGACTTCATTTAGCAGTGCTTAGTTTATTAATTGATTGTGATAGTTAAATTTGCATAACATTTTGAGCTATTTAGTAAACCGGTTTCCAGTTTTAACTCTTGGATTGTTATTTGTACTTTTATATAGAGATATACATTTGAATTTTTCTAGGAATTTGAAGCAGTCAACACTGCAAACTGCAAAATCAACTATACAGAATACACTACAGTCATTTGAAAATGACCATATATTTTAAAAATTAGTATTTATTCAGACTTTTTAAAAATCTGTTTGCAGTGTTATTTATCTAGACCTTTGTTAAACTGAGTGGAAAGCTAGTGATCAGTAATGAAATCTTAACAGATTTGAGGAGTTCAGAGTAGCTTCATCTCTGTTGCATTGTTTTATACATAAGGATAAGTATTTGGGTATTTTATAAACGACAACATATACTATACTTTCTAAAACCACATTATGCTTTTTTAAAGCAAAGTTGTTATGTATAGAGAAACATACGCCATTTACCACCTTTCAAATTTCACAGGAAACCTAAGTTGTTATTAAATCCAGTGTAATTTACATTACGGCTTTCACATTATAAAATAGAAAACAATATTAGTAAATTACCTGTAATTTATGAAGACGGAGATTTTTCCTTTACAAAGAATCTGCAAACAAAATAAAAACAAAACCAAAATATAACCCACAAAAATACCAGTCAAAGCTGTCTATCATGGTAGCTTGACAACGTTAGCCTTTTAATCTTCTGGAAGTTACTAACAAGTCAGGTAAAGAAAATTAAGTACTATTCTTTCTAAAATTTTAAGTGAGTGTTTCTTTAAAGAAGGATCCTCAAAATACTGTGCTCAAAGTTATCAATGCTTTTTCCTGACAGAGAAAATAATTGTAATCTTTCTTTATTTGATCAATATTTCTTCTTCTGTTCACAGATGAAATCTGATTACCCATTTTCACTGGTAAAAAATAGGTTTTAGACTAATGTCATTTAACTGATGAGGCTATTGGAGATACCTCCAACAAGGTTATCTAGACTAACCAGCAAATAAAAACACAAGTAGTATAAAGAGTAAGTTTTACTTTAGTCCATATTAAATACTAATCTAATAAAGATGATCTGCAACTTCCATGTCTATACAATTAAACCAAGGTATTTATTATACATACTGTATTTTAATGATTTACACATGGTACACAGAACTAAGAAAAGAAAACTTTATTAAAAAAATCTAACTTTAGTGTGAGAAAACATTATCAGTTCTACTCCTCCAGAGTAAAAAAAATGCAAAGGCATTTTTTAAAGTTACTTTCAAACTACTTTCCTTGCTTCATAAAATGCCACTGGCAAAAATAATGCTGCTTTTATAATGTAACTGTGGTGACATATTTGTAAAGCAGCATGCAAGCACTCATAAAAGGATAATGACTTCCTTAAGTGATAATAAAATAAGCTTTCATGTAGAGATACACTGAGGTGCTACTGTTCATGTGCAACAGTAGTAACATTACCTATTTATTTCTTCTCTTCTACAACAACTCAAGGTTTTACAGGGTAGGAATGGTTAGTATCTGTTTGGTGCAAGCCAGTTTGGTACATTATGGGTGCATCTACCCTACCATTTTACCTCAATTAAAAAATGCAATTTGGAAGCAAATCTCAGTTTCAGTACTTCTAACCCTAGCAAATTGGCCCCAAGTTATTGTGAGTGCCCTTACAGCATGTATGCCAGGTTTCTTTTGGATTAAGTAAACTGAAAGATGCACTCTTGGAGAACAGCTGAAGTGCTGTAATCACATGGGACCATACTAGCAACTTGCAAGTCAACCTTCTAAAACATATACATTTTGAAGAACGGCAATGCAAAATGCTTAAAAATTTAATTTGCTGTTGTTGTTAACTCATAATTTCTTTATTATGCAGCCTGGATAATGTCACTAATTCAGTCTGCTTGGTGATAAGAACACTTTGGAGAAGAGCATGACACCATCTGAATTCCTGCACAAACCACTGAGGGATTTTCACACCTCCAGCCAGAACTCAGCAAAGAAATCTCTGCTTTCTCATTGACTTATGGGATTGTAACTTCTCTATTCATGCAAGTATATGAAGGTGAGTAACATGAATCAAGTGAAGAAAGTGTCTAGATCATACCTTATCTCTAGATTAATCAACACAACTGCTGTCTTTGTAGATGGTCAACCCTTTTTAAAGACAGTTTGTAGTCACCAAAAGTGAGATACTCATGGCCACAAGTGGGAGATTTGGTATAGATACCCCAGGTCAGGACTTCCAGTCCTTCAAGATAGACTTAAAGCACATATGTATATGGTTGCACATAAAGATAGAGCAAAATTGATAGAATTAGACAAAATAGACAAAATAAATCTGTGTAGAGATTAAATAGCAACAAGGGAACCAAAGCCTTTATGTTCATTGCCCTCTTTTGGAACAATGAAATTCACAGAGCCTAGAATGAAGTGCTGTCATTTGAGTGGATCTGGCTGTGGAATGACCTTTTTAGAGGAAATTAGTATATGAGGAAATTAACTTATTGATAAAGGCTTCCTACTCCTAACTGATAACTTTTCAAAGTAATATCTCTGCTATTCGTTTTCAAATGTTCTAACCCCAGAGAAATGCCTTCTACTTTCTCATAAGGGAAAATAGAGCTTCTAAGTACATTTCAAGTCAATACACTTTACTCATAAGGAAGTCATAACTAATAATAATAGGTGGTGACACAAAACTGAAAGTTTAAATGAGCATTAAAAATATACTGAATGTAATTGATTTAAAACTTTTAATGAAATATTTCATTTGAAAGAGATATTTGATGAACAAAAGCTTTAAAGGAAATGTTTTGATTCGAGTGGCAATTCATTGGGAAGGTTTCTAGGTCCCATGTGGAATTTTTGAGTAAAATGAGAGTCATTCACCTTATGACAGTCTTCTGGCTGGGAAGAATCAATTGTTTAATCATTTCAGAAACTTTTTTCCCATCCTTTTTCTACATATGTGAGCATGTACATCTGTTTATATGTTTATGGGTGAGGGATAGAGACTGAAAGAGCAAGAGAAAGAGGTATCAGTTCTTCTGTATCACACATCAAGACAAAACCAATACCTTTTGAAAGTGAGAAGCAAACATGCTGACCCTCTCCCTCTACTTCCTTACCTGCTTCACACACCGTCAAGTCAGTTACCTCCCTGAAGACTCAAGACTGACTCCCTGCTCAGCCCAGTTAAGACCAGGTCTTACATCACACAAGTGTATGCTAAATGCTGGATGCTAAAATCTGTCCCTCTCCATTTGTGAGTCAACATATAATTAATGACTCACACAAAATGCAGTATCCCATGAAAAGGGAGTGAAAGAGCACCATATCAGGATGGTCAACAACTTTGCAGGTGTAACATGCTTCAGGGAATTTTCAACATGGAGGTTCAAAAACTCTGTGACAATTAAATTGGAAAGGAACTGCAAAGTGGGTTGCTCATGTTCTACAGAATAATAATACCAATGTGATCTAAACCCCATGCTGATGTCCATGAGTTCATTTAAACTTTTCAAGTCTTAGTTTCCCTGGTCTGATAATGACACTAACCACAGCCTAAACATTTTATTCAGCATCCTTTCTGCCACAGCTCTCCAAACACAACGTAAAAATAAGAAAATCCCATCTATATAACAAGTCATTTGTGTAGAGGGCACAGGAGAGTGACTAAACGAGTTAGCCACAAAAGAAGGACATGTAGACACACTATAGTTTAACCCATCTGTTTGAGAAGGAAATAAAGCACCACAGTTAAAATGCACAAAAACTAAAATGGGCAAAGGCAAACAGAGCATGACAGTGATAACCTAAGTGATAAAGCCCTCACACAGTTGAAAACTTAAAAATCAAATAATTGGACATGCCTGTATGCTGGCATTTCTCAGAGAAGGCAGGCAATGGATTTTGCTACTAATTTTAATATTCTATTTGCTCCATAAAATGTGAAATACAGAGTGAAATACAAAGTGCAGATGCAGCACTGAGAATGAACATGAACTGAGAGATAAATCTCCAGATATGTCAGGCTAACAGTATAAAAAAAATAACCATCAGGTTTAAAGATCCCTTTGTGTTCCTTCAATTCTAAAGGTCTCCGGTGTAAATTCAAGACTTCAGACTTCAAACTTTGTAGTATGAAATAATTTTGGAGATGATAGAAAAGGAAGGAATTGGCTGTTCTTCCAACCTAGCTCTAGCCCATAATGATAATATATTTCAAAGTAATCTTTGAATTTATGTTGTGAAACACATATCTGATTAACGTAATGGTGTATGTTCATTTTTCTTTTCCCTTAAAAGTCACCCTCCTGATCATAGACAGAAGAGAATAGAACACAGGTAAATACCTTCTCTCCATGTAGAGGATTTAGTAGCATAAGTATCATGAATTTTATGCTTATTTGAGAACAAACACTAAGGTTGCAATTCTCACTACTCCTATGGCTACTGTGCAGCACTCCTGTGGCACAAAGCAGCTACAGCACTGGTTTAACCATCCAGTGCAATATTTCTCCCACTGGGATAAGATTTAGTTAGTGCTATAACTTAACTAAGGGGCTTAGACTACAGCAAATAAAGTAAGAGTACACCCTGACGTTTCTGGATAGGAAGACACTGGGGAAGAGTCAGATGTGGAAAAAACCACAAACAGGTAAAATGGATAAAAAAGGCATTCAAAAGCAGTTTCATTTAAAATTGCCAAAGTTTCCGGGTTTATCAGGTTTTCAGCTACATAGAGCCAACTTGAAAAAAAAATAACTAAAGCTTTCACTGTGCTAGAAGTACATAATTTTCTGTTTGCCATCTGCAACCTATTACAGTCTCTCTGTGTGGCCATTACAGAAATATACCTGCTAATGAAGAAAACAAATAACCTTCCTCTTTAATACATTTTTCATGACATGTGCACAGTCCTAATCTCTTGGTGTAGAAGCTACTGTGCAAGTCCAGCATCCCTTCATGTGGATTATAACTCTCAATCTGCTCCTAAATAAGATGGCTTTATCAATAAATGGATTGCAGGTAGGATAGGGGACAGACAATCTCCAGAGCTCAGAAGATCAGTCTTGGTTTCACCTTTGCTGCTTAAAACCCATAAACAGACCCTGCAATGAAGACAGTAGCAGAGATCTGTAGTTATGAGCAGACCCAAATAGCATTTCTGGTAACAGGACAGTTTCCAGAAGCTTGACTTGCTGTACAAGAAAACAAAAAGACAACGATAAGAACTTTTGACAAAGGAGAAATTTTGAAAATCATCACTTCTTAAAAACCAATGTATGAATATTTAAAAGTTTCCCATGACAAAATTAATTTTACAGTTTTTTTCTGTTCTTAGTATCATGAAGAATATTATTATTTCAGTGTGAGCCACAACTAAAGACTTACAGCTGTAAGCATACTGCAACTCCAAGTAAAAATTCACAGAAAGAGCAGCTACTAGACATACAGTCACTGAACACAGATATTGTCACTTGAACATCTCTGCAGTTTGTCTTTCAAAAGCTCTTACTTTGTAGCAAAGCTATAGAGGCCAGATTTGGATCCAGAGACTCCCAGAAATAAAGGAGGATCCAGTCTGGTTTCACTATTTAAAATTCTTTTATAACTCTCTTTTGCATATGTCTATGAACTTCCAAAAGCTGCAGGTGGATGAAAAAGGATGCACTACCTGCTCCCACTGAAAGGACAAAACTGTGGTAAAGTTACTTTACCAAGTGAGAGCATCATCCCAGCCACAGCCTTCAGGTGCTCTCTAGGCAATGCATGCTGTTTGCAGTTATGGAAGAGCGGCCTGAAAAGCCTGCTGTTCAGCTTCTCATTTTAGCCATTAAAGTCTCATCTCACACTAATTTTTCAATAACTATGTACTCCACCAGTATCTTACTAGATACTAGTGCCATAAACCAAAGGTATACTGCTGCAGCGAAGTCTCTGAAAGTCTATTAGTTTTTCAATTAAATTATGCAGTGTTAAACACTGTGCAAAAGTACTTTTAAACAAGTCTACTTAATTATGAATTACAGAAACTTCCTTTTTTTGATTTTTTTTAAAACAGTCCTCACACCCAAGAGAATATGTGAAGTTCTCAGAGAAACAGCACAGAGCCAAGAAAACAGCTTACAGACAGCAGCTAGTAGGTACCTATCAAAAACAAACATTGAGGCTCCAGTCTTGGACTTGTTTTAGTAGCATGCAATACAGATCAGGGAAACTGCTGCTGCAGAAAATACACTTACATTAACTTTGGAACCATTTTTGTTTAGGACAACCTACTGTATGCATTTGTAGGGTGTCCTGACACCTGGAGAAATATGGAGGGCAGAATCTCAACTGTTCAAATTAATCTTCATTAGGAAGCTTCGTGCCTGAAGAATAATTCAAAACTGCCACAAGAGAATCTGCCCTAGGGTAAGGTAAAGATGAATGCACTTTGCTAGTATTTGCACATCCTAAATGGTACACAGACACCTTAACTCAACAAACCAAAGAAAATACTGTCCTAGTAACGGGCTTCAAGATACTTGTGACTTGTGAATTTCACGTTGTGGAAGAAGTCACTTTACTGTGCAAGACAAAAAAAGAGGCAACTATGTGATCCATTTCTTTAATACCTGTCTTAAGCCTGTCTTATCTTTCTGAATAAATTATACAGAAGAAAGTGCTTTATCTTAGAATTAAAATTAAAAAAAAAAATCAGAATGGATTGCACAACAGTTGTAGAAGCCTCACAGAGTAGATACTTCAATAAATTAGAAGAATCTGTGAATCTTTCAGTATTTCAGTAAAAAAGTTACCCAAGCAGGTCCATGCCCTGTTTGTGTAAATTTCTTGCATATATTTATTAAAAACACCACATTACTTAATAAATACCAAGCAAAACATATATGACTATCAAACATTGAGCAAGGTAGCTTAGAAAGTAATAGTCTTTCACTGTGAGTATTACAGTAAACCCATCCGGGTTACAGAACAGAAGTTTCTAGAACTTTCATTCATGACAAAAACCTTTAGAGTGAACATGTAAAGAGAGAGGAGGTAATAA
Organism: Pelecanus crispus; assembly: GCF_030463565.1. Lineage (NCBI taxonomy): Eukaryota > Metazoa > Chordata > Aves > Pelecaniformes > Pelecanidae > Pelecanus > Pelecanus crispus. The sequence goes on along the minus strand of NC_134676.1, from coordinate 83,304,366 downwards.
ATAACAGCCAAACCAGGAGACTTACAATGTCTTTAATTTAAATGTTTTAGAGCTAATTAATTAATTTTTTAAAAATCTCTTTAAATTGTTTTAAATCTCTTTAAATATCAATCACATTGAATTCCTTCATACAATAAGTTCATGGTACTGCAGCATAATGATGACAAAATATTCTTTTAAAGGCGAGAACATGGTGTGGAATGGGAATAACTGAGCTCGGAGACCTGGTCTTCTGGACATCAAGGCTATGTGCATTTACAAGGCCTCTCCTGTTCACAATCAATGAAGTGTCAAGCAGCACATAAAATAACCATGAGAGGAGCTGAGGCTAAAAGACACTGTAACAAGAAAACGTCTTTAGCTGAAGAATAAAACATATACTTTTAAGAGTGAAAAAATATAGCTCAGTCTATCCATCCTTTTTTTTTTTCTCTTTTCTGTAAAATTAAGCTATATTTTATCCACACACAATACATTGCATTAATTTTGCTAATTCCTAGTCCTAGGAGAGAAACTATTATAGCCTGTAACATTGAAAATGTGTCCCAGTTGTTAGATTTTCGTTCCATCAGATGTTTTACATCTACATATATAAAACATAAACCACAGTTATTGATAATGAATCCAATATACATTTTACCAGTAGGTAATAATAATAATGACACACTCTTGTATTATCAAGTAAGAAATATCTATTGTCTATCTGTCTAGTTGCCTTTTATTTTAAAGACTATTAAAGTCAAGCAGAAATTTAATGGTTTTAGGAAAAGCTTTATTCCAGTCTGCAAACTGCTGTTTTGTAAATTAAACCTCTACATGTGTTATTCTGATGAACTGGCTTTACTAAATCCTTTAAAGTTACATTGAATTCCTATTTTGAAGTTTATCTAATCTTTTATAGTACCTACAAGAAGCATGCAATATGAAATGTGTGGTTGGGATTTTCTTCACTAACCCACTTAAACATATCTTTTCTCATCAAATCCTATATGTTTTACATGCATCAAAATATAATTACAGGAACATATTAATATCGCTTAGAGACTTGATATAGGCACTCTGAGGAATAGCATTACAGCCGTAACTCAGATCTTGTTATCTCTGGGAAAAAAATAGATATTGTTACCGCAGTTAAAGTATACAGTATGTGTCTAATCAAGAGATGAATTTTAAATAAATCCCTTAAGAGGTCTCAAACATAATGAACTTAATGAAAATTAACACAGTGTGAAACAGCAGAAATGGAATCACGGACAGCATAAATCAGTGCTCAGACTGGAATTTCTTAAAAGCTCGTATTATAATTTTGAAAACAATTATCTTAAGAGGTCTTAATAATGAAAGAGCAATAAAGCTATTATAGCCATCCTCTGGAGTGCTCCACTTCACGTTGTTATTACACTGTTAAAACACAAATAATGCACTTTGGGCTGGATGACCTCCATATTTGTTAACATGAACTCTCTCTGTTTTAAAGCAAGGTCACCAAATAGGACTCTATCTAGGAGCAAAAAGGTTAAGCAACTTAAACAATGTGTTCCAATATACTTTCATCAAGGTAAGGATCAAACTCAATTATGAGAGATAAGAGAAAATAGGTTTTTCCCCCTTTCATCATAATTCTGATTACTGTTGACTGATTTTAATACAGTGACTGTCAGGTGGCTTATTATTATTAGTGACCCATTACTCTTGTTACTTCCTGTTTATGGAAGAGATTAACAGAAGGGCACTTTTGAATAAAAAGAGACTACACACTATTTTACCTACCTGCTTGGGAATTTTTACTTGCAATAAGCAAGTTTAAACAGAGTTTATCACCCTTCATAAACAATTTTGAAAACAGCTTCACTCTGCATTTGTTTTAAAGACATAGTGAAGATGGCATAATTTCCACTTTTAAAGACTTTCTTGCTTTTGTGTCAAAACTGTCCTTACAAAAGACGGTACAAGTGTTCTAGATTAAAAAGTAATTAAAGTGGAGTGGGGTACAAAATTCACATTCCCTATACAAGGCTCACTTTTGACTTGTCCTGATAATACATGATAATACTAAAATCATACAGTATCACCTCTTAATTGTGTTTATTAGCAACAGGAACATAATTATACAAGAAGCCACCATACAAAGGTGTCAGTGTAGTGATTTCACCCCAAGGAGCCCCAATATTGTTGATTTCAAGGAAGCATATTTAGGATGAAGAACTAACTCCATCTTCAATGCTTCATACCTTGATCTGAACGAAGAAACTACCTGTAAGAGTCTGTTAAGTCCCAGTTATGCCTGTTGGGATTTGTGGGTATGGAATACATTTAATTTCACCTTACTACAGAGATTTCAGAGGACAGTTTGTTTGCTTTTACTCTGAATCTGAAAAAAAAAAAACCAAAACCCATCCTTATATTCCTGCAGGAGTCCACTGAAGTCAGGGCTGCTACAAGTGTTTGCAGGATCAAATTCTTTACTGTGCAAGAAAATCTTGCACATGACTTCAATTCTACTAAGCATCACAAGCACACTGTTCCCTGGAGTATTTAAATGAATGAAATAAAAAGTTTTGGGGCTTCTTGATCAGACACAATGATATCTACAATATAAGAAAAAAAAAATCTATGATATGTACCCCAGATTGCCACGTGAAGCACTCTGGCAACACCTTCTTAGACATGGACATCTCCCTCAAAACACCTGCATTTTTTTGAGATTTTTTATTGTCTCTGCACAGTTGTATTTGCTAAGTTGCCCAACCAACTTGATTCTCTCTCTTCAAACATCCAAAACTGTTTAAGTCCTTGTCTGTCCCTCATTCCAACAGCACAGTTGCCTGAACTTCAGTCTGTTGCGCACTTTTTGTCTCTTAACTTTTAAGAGTCTTCTGCCTGTGACATGTTTCACTGTTCAAAATAGAATTATATTTACACTGTTAAATATTTCATCAAGTATTTAGCTGTTCTGCTTTTAAAGAGATAAATAAGAAAATATGTATCTCCTATTTAAGAATACTTTGCTCATATAATTAACACCCCAATTTAATTATCTCCTCTA
>NC_134676.1:83266320-83296320 GCF_030463565.1 Pelecanus crispus | reverse complement strand
TGATTCTAGCTAAAACACCGTAAAATTAGCATTGTATAACAAAGTAAAGTATTTACCATTTGTATCTTTCCTTAGAGCAAAGCAGCTGACACACGTATGATGCTGTAGTATACATGTTCGCTTACATCTGAAAGACACACAAAAAACTATTCCATTTTTTTCCCTAGTTTCACTCATAACCTCTACACCTTGCTGCTATGCAATGCACGAGAGCTTCAAGTCTCAAAGCTTTTTATAAGGGAAGTGCAGTCCATATACTATAGTCAGGGAAGCAGAGGCACTCAGAGGCAGACTGACACAGAGGCTGAGAGCAGTAAAAGCCTTTGGGTCTGATCCCGATCTCATGCTCTACCTCCTAAGCCACACTAATGGCTATGCCTGAATTATCAAGTAGTGCAGTACAATTTCACATCTGTGCAATGAAACTGTCTGAAGAATACCATGTCCACCCTGTCCAGGCTTCAGGGGCTTTGTGTCAGGTTGACTGTAGTCTGGGCCCGAGGTACTGAATACCAATTAGTGGTTGGAGTGCATTAGATGGAGCATATCTAGTTTACTTTCATCCAAAAAAGGTCTAGCTCGTAACCTGTGAATACAGCAACGACCATGAGACTCACTGTAAAAGTGCAGCATTTGTTTGAACTATAAGCTTACAAATATGCACCCATTCTAACAAAGAACTGTGAGAAGAGTGTACATAGGCTATGACTTTACCTCCAACATCTTTTTTTTAACGATATAGCAGTGACACTGAAGAATACACAGCTAATATTGAGGTGCATTAATGTAAGGTAATGAATTGATCTCTCAGTTTACACATTATTTATTCCCTTCGTCATTTATACATTTCATTCCTATGAAATTTTGGAGCTCTATAGATATTTAATTCACAGCCAAAAGCCACTGAATCAAGCTAAATAGAAATAAAAATTCACTATACCATGCTAAGAAATTAAAGGGCAAGTTGTAAATAATAGCGCTTGTGTTTATTTTTTCTGTTAAGTTTGGGTAAACAAAATAAATAAAACATAACTTTTGATACAGTCACAATAGTTTGTCAGAACTAAAAAATTGAGACAAGTGATGTGAAGTACCTAAGAAAGAGCTTCCATACTGTGTTGTTTTCACAGCTTTAACATTTACAACTTTCTATTCCTGTTTTAACCACATGCTCCATTCCAGCTGCTTCTCTACCCATCACACCTCTTTGATCCCAGAAGTCCCCTCTAATCTCAACACTCACATCACTTGGAAGTTGCACAGAGGATGCTAGCATAATTGTTTCATAGCAATTATTATTTTTCTTTTTAAATTATGTTCTACCACTGGTCTGAAGCATACTTCAGAGCATTTGGTTACCTATAAGAGCTGAAATGTATACATTTCCAAGAGTACTACTATATTTAATTCTTCAGATACAAAATGTTGTCTAATCTGCAGACAACATTTCTGAACACAAAGTCTCTTTCAAGTTTTCTAACAAATTTTCAGTGATGGGACTGACTGATTTTGGTTAAGCTAACTAAATGGAGCCATATAATCCATAGAAGAACAAGAAGCATCACAGGTAACATCAAGGTTTTGAAACCTGTGTACCAGAGAAAAGAAGATGAAATACTAGTAAGAAAAACTTAGAAATTTAGTTGCTATAAAGCAGGGGCTGACAGTACAACAAAAACTCAGGAGGATTATAAAGACATAATCAGAAACCCATTTTTTTATTTGGAGTTCTGGTGGGTTATTGGCTTGGCCATTAAGTGAGACTACAGATTTAAACAGGAATTGGATTTTGCATTTGTTTAAGTAGATTACTAATTTAATTGACCTCCCAGTGTTCAAGCAGGAAACAAGCTTTTCAGTTTTGCATAATACACAGAGTTTATGGTTGTCCCTTAAATAAAGAAATTACACAACTAAAATAAGAATCTTAGCATTGGGGGAAAGGTCATTGGTATAGAGATAAATCTGGGTCTTGTGAGTAGAGATGGTAATTAAAGCCATGAAAACAGATGAGGTTGTTGAGAGGAACATATAAAAGGTTGCAAATCAACATGGCCACACAATCTCCATGACCTTCCCTCAATGCTAAGCAAGTTGCTGCAGAAATCAGTGATTTCAAGGTTTTGTAGTGCCAGCAAAACTTATGTCTGTTATTATGAAAAGAAAGAAGTTTTACTGTCTCTACAATCACACAACAAACTACCACCCCATCATCCTGACAAAAAAGGGGACCAAGTGGCAGGAATATGACATTAAACTCAGTGCAATAATTGTAATTAGAGAAACATGGAGAAATGTGAAGACACTGAAGCAGACCTTTGACCTTCTGTTAGACTTGCCAAAACTATAGCAGTACTCTGGAGCAAGGAAAGAAAGGATTTGTACATTTAAGAGGCTGAAGTGGCTCAGCAGATGAGCACCAGTGCCAGAAAAAGGGAGGTAGAAGAAATGGCCAGTGGCTAGGACATTATGATCAGATGTAAGTCTGCAATGAAGTCACCTTAGGCTCTGGTGGAACATAGTCTCCCTAGTGATTACTCAGCATCAAGCTGTCTATGATATCTTGCCCTGACTTCTTAGTGGCTCAAGCTTGCTCTCCTGTAATTGGTTTTAAGTACATTAGGTCAACGTCAATAGTTCCCATGACTCTTCCTTCTCTGCATCACTTCTGGAGATGCTGACATCTCTCAAACAGTGGTCTGGGGCAGGCTTCATAGGACACTGATTAGAAAAATATTGATTCATGGCTGGGGAACTCTCTTAGATATGTAAGTACAGTTTTCCTGCTCTGTGCCATCCCTTTCCTCCACCTCCCTCTGATGCCTGCTCCTTTCACATACACAAAAGTGAGGATATCTCAACCTTTAATAGAGGGCTCCCTTTATCTTTAACAATGTTACAGAAATATGACAGGAAACAGTGAAATGCAAATACTATTGTTTTTTCCTGTTAAAAAAAAAATTGAAAAATCTTTATCGAAACAGCATTGTGAAAACAATGTTTGGGCGTGATCTAAATTTAAGCTTTAATCAAATAACAAAACAATACAAAATTCAGTGAGATGGCCTGAACATCTATAACTCATAAACTGACTTTCTATGACAACATTTTTTTCTTTGTTAGATATTTATTTTGTTAAAAGTGTCCATAGGAAATTCTTCTAGGTTTTAGTTAAAATTTCAATATTAAAAAAAAAAAAACAAACCCAAACCAAAACCAAATCCACATAATCTGAAAACAAACACAAATCAATGATGACTTTTCTTAACAATTGTTAATGAAAAAATATTACATTTTCTTAATTTTCCTAGTTTGGTTGGGAGTTAAATGTAAAAACTATTCAAAAAAGATTTGAGTAAGTATTTTTGAACCCTAAAATTCTATGGAATATTTAAGCATAAGGTACTCCAGGATGTACGTCAAAGGTATTCTCTGTATGTGTATAACTTGTACTATTTATGAGACACGTGATTATATCTTTAATGGGTGAAACAAGAATATGCAATACTCCAGGTAAACAGTGGGCAATAGAAAAATTAATGCTGTCTCTGGACAAAAGCCTTCTTTAAAGAAGGATTCAGGGCATTGTATTGTACAGGAAGTCTCAGGGGAACAGTCAAAGCCCAGAAAGCACAGGTCAGGAGAAAATAGGATGGACAACAGATGCAGGTGGGACCTCGCAGTCCCATAAGGATCCAAGTTTGGGTACTGAAGTTCTGAGCAGGGTGCACTGAAGCAGGAAGAGAAGGAAGGACTCAAAAATAGCATATAGAAATAAAAAAATATGGGGTGCAGTCCCTCAAATGCATAAGAGACTTTCAGAAAGTGAAGTTTGGAGATTCAAAGCCAAGGAGTACGGCCTCTCAGGAAGAAGTGATGAAACGATACTCTAAATTCAGGGCAGTTGCATCTTACTTAATGACACCGTTCCCAGAGAAATTTCATGTTAGGACCATGTCAGCCAGATTGCCATCCTCCTGACTGATAAACTCAGAAGCTCTGAGGCAAGGGTTAGTTTGAAATGTACATCCTTGACAAAACTTCTCAAATTAAACAAGCAGCCTGAAGTTTTGAGTCACACAACACAATGGCTCTGCAAAGGACAGAAAGTGTTCATCACTTGGAAAAATAACTTACAAAAGTTAGTAATAATTTTCTAACCATTTTATAAATACTGATCTTATTCCAGTGTTGCTGATTTTGGTGGGATTAATAATGAAACAAACCTTACAGTTCCAGAATATGGGTTTATCTATTTCAATTAAAAATTTCTAAGAGTTCTCACCAGATTTTGAGTACTTCTCTTCTTTAAATGCTATAGGTTATTCTTTACAAAATAACTTCTCTTCATTGTGTGAAAATATTCCTGTTTTAGTAAATATTTCAGAAACTAGAAAACTATTCCTATTCACATAACCTGCAAGTTGAAAGGAAAATAAAGGTTCTGATGCTTCTCCATGTACAAAAGGATAATTTACTCTGGATATTGAAACCTAATAGGAGAAACACATAATTTTAAATTTGATTTCAGAAGATTCTGCATGTAAAAGTTATCCTTAAATGTCCGTAAATTGCTTTTAAAAGTAACTCTTTAAATCAAAGTTCAATATAATTGGAAATACACTTAACATAATTGGATACAATGAGAAAATTCAAGATTTTTATTGTTGCTTTCCTCTACAGTTTGATTACATCAAATACAATCCACAGATTACACTGTGCTGTAAATGACAGCCAGAGTCAAATTTGTCCACAGTAATGTTTTAAAAGCTCACAGTAAGTTGTCAATAAATTGTGGAAGAAAATTAAGCTTATTACATCTACAGTTAAATGATCCAGATGTGGCCTCACATTAAAACTGTGTGACCTTTACAACACAAACCAAAAATGAATGTTCATCTTTTTTGCCATTTCTAATATGTGCTTACTTAGTTCTGATTCTATTTTGCAATTTTTTCTTACTTTTCTGAGTAAACGAGAATGCACAGCCTATGAAGCAAAAGCAAACTCAGTCTAAGCTACAGCTGTGGTCATGGCCAGATAAGAGATGCTTGGTACATGTTTTTATTTTACTTTTAGTCTCCCAAGAACATAAAAAATTTTATTTTTGTATTTGCATATACAAAGACATAAAGAGATATTAGGATTTTTCAATAAATTAGATACCTAACTTATAGCTGGCATTCAATGGAATTTGATCATGAATTTGATGTTCTCTTTCCCTTTAGCTCATTGAAAGTCATGGTTGCACTTTATGGCCAACTGAAATATCATTTGTTTTCCATCATGGATGGTAAACTCCTACTACTTCTGGTTCTCTGTAGAGTGGAGTGAACACCACAGTCACTGCTACTGCAGGAATTTTTTTCTTCTTTCAGATTCAAACATTCACACTGGTACAAGAATCATTCAAATATTGGAGAAGAACTGATCTGAAGTAGGCAGTGGCATGACCAAACCTTGGAGTTAGTATTAGGAACTTGGAGTCACACAAAGTTCTCTGTGGTTTTGATACCCACTTTAATTTTTTCTTCTTATTTTTTGAAACATAATGGTGAATTATAATTCATACACCTAAACTTCACATACTAACTTTATCCTACATTGCATTATCCATATTTTCCCCATCAGTTTTGAAAAAATGGAAAAGAAAAAAGCAAGCTATATCTGTTAAAGCTTCCCAAGGTCATTGGCCTGTGTCTTTTTCTGCTCCTCAACAAAGTACTCATTTTTCTTAGTTTCCTGTCAGTATACCATGATATCCTTCACATCTGTCTGTGCCTTTGCTTTTATTAGCAGAAAATACAGCCATAGCTTTAGTGTCATGTGTACTATAAAGACAGGATTTTCAAGAGATTTGACAACTCTCATATTTTCTGAAGTATTCTCGATGTAACACAGAAACAGTTTATTACTGTTAAGTAGTGACTGTCTCTTCAGCTTGAATAATGAAGTCCTTTAGGTCACTATTTTATACAATGATGCATTTAAGGAAGCATTCCTCTGCAGTCTAGCACTAAAACAATAGGTGTCATAATAGAAATCTGTGTATTATCAATCTTAGATGCCACTGTAATCAATCTAATTCTTTGAGTAGTGAAAATACAATGTGTTATTGTGTTAAATCAAGAATTTGCCTCTTCCAAAATGTTTATAAAAGAACATAATAAAATTATTTATAGAGGCCAGCTCTGCTGTACAAGGTAGGATAAATTTAACTTTCTATGAGCAGTCCTTTCAGCTCCTGGAGATTTACATTTGTTACCTATAGAATAAATCTCCACAAGGTGTAGCAACATAGTTTTTGAGAATTATACAACCACCCAAGCAAAATATTAAGAGTCTTCATTGTTTGATGATATTTTTCCTCATACTAAAATTCTAAAATTACCACAGATTTTAAAATTGCCCATCGTTAATTAATATGCATAAAGTTTTGATTTGTACCCCAAAATGCTCCCGTTCTTGAAACAGGATCAGTAGGTCATTTTTTGCAAGTATCACGGAATACAAAATAAAAGAATAAGTGTTCAGAAAAATAATTAGAAAATAAGGTAACTGGTGCAATTTTAACAGCAGAAGCCATAAAACATACCCAGCATGGATATTTAATCAGAAATACCTCAACCTTGCAAACACTTAAAATAATGAATAATCTTTTCATATGAGTAATCCTGCAGAATTCAGTTGTGTGTATACTCAAGTAGGTTTTTTCCCCTTCTTCTTCTTAGAGGATACAGAGATTCTTAATATCAGGAGTTCTTAGTTAAACTCATTATTTGATATATTTTGTATGTTTAAGATAATTTTATTTAAGTAACAAAAATGTTCTGCAAATAAAAAACAGAAAACAAAAAAATGAATTACAATCTCTTAGCTTTTTGCTTGTATGCTACTTGGAGTTATTCTATATCCTTGACAAAGAAAAACAAAATGTACAATAGTTAGTCATAAGATGAATTCTGAGGTCAAAATTAAATGTATAATTCAGCACTGAAGGCAACTCTAAAGCTTTATAGTTTTAATTACATGGGGCAGTGTAAAACAATGCCAAAATCAAGCAACAATTAAAGCAGTTCTGAAACCCAAGAACTGGATAAATCTTGCTGAAATTGCATCTCAAAGCATCATCCGCATGCTTTTAAGTCTCAGCCTGGTGTAACTTCACAGCACTCTCTGCTGCATGACTCACATATTCAGGAGCCAGTTTGTCCTTCCCATGCAACATAAATAGGTTCTTCAGTTATTGTGAGGCTGTAAACAGGACCGGAGCCAAAAAAGATACATGGAAAATGAGAAGAAGTGGGGATGGAGGATAAAGATGCATGTCAATGGGTTCCTCTGGAATGACCCACTCCAACTAACCCATTTCAGACCCCTGGGTGAAGCTGTGAAGCTGTTCTAGTATTTCTGAGAATAACATTTTTTTTCTATTTGCTTGTAGCTTCTACTAAACAAAAAATAGTAAAAGGCCCAGAGCAAACTAAAACACTTTCATTTTTGAGGTTCTTTACAATGCTTCTTCCATGGCCTTTTTCAGTCAGATTCTTCCCCAAGCACACAGGTAAATATGAGTTTAAACTCATAGCAATGTTAATCATAGCATCACAGAATGCTCTGGGTTGGAAGAGACCTTGAGAGATCATCGAGCCCAACCCCCCTGCAGTAAGCAGGGACTGAACCTGTGAACTTGGCATTATTAGCACCAGGTTCTAACCAACTGAGCTAACTTGGCTGGTCAATGTTAGGTATACCACAACTACATGTGATAGACTGACACCCTTCTGGGTGGCTATCCAGAGGAGCTGCTATTCCTCCTTTCTCAGAGTGAGAAGCATTCATCAACATGTAAGACCCAGGAAACAAATTTCTTAATATTAGCTTATTTATTGATCTTCAAAGTGTATTACAAACACAACTAATGTCCCCAATACCTCACTGAAGTCAATTATCATACTGTACAGATGTGTAAATTGACCTGTGGAACTTAAGAGGCTCACCCAAGGGTAAGGTATGAATATATATGTCATAATCAGGATTATATTTCAGGACCTTCCTGTTTAAGCCCCTGTTCACACACTAATGTTTTTCAGGATTAATGAACTATAGGTTCTGAAGAATAAATGTGAGTGAATGGATAAGTTATAGGGAGACATGATCACAGCCCAGTCCTGATTCAGCCCCAAAGCTTGCTCAGTCTTACATAGTACACTTACATAGTTCAGAAAAAATGTAGTTTGTTGTGGTTTAACCCTAGCCAGCAACTAAGCACCACGCAGCTGCTCACTCATTCCCCCTCCTCCAGTGGGATGGAGGAGAGAATCGGAAGAGTAAGAGTGAGAAAAACTCCTGGGTTGAGATAAGAACAGTTTAATAATTGAAATAAAATAAAGTGAAACAGTAGTATTAATAATAACAAAATAATAATGATTATAATAATAGTAATAATAATATACAATAATAATATACAAAGCAAGTGATGCACAATTATTCCCGGAGTAAGCTAGCCACTTCATCAACTTTTGGTGCCTCTTCATCTTTCCAGGTCAGTATTGCCGACGAGTTGGCATATGATTTGGTGTGCTCTGTACCACATTCTGCCACATGAGTGGTGTGCACCCGACTTCATCTGGATCTTTGGGCAACTGCTCATTGTTCAGGTCACTATAAATCACCTCCAAGATGCCTAATTCCCTCAGGTACTGGATACCTTTCTCTGTGGTGGTCCATTTGCCTGGGTGATATATCAACATCTTCTTTGAAGGGATACCTTTCTTTCATGCTTGACAAAAGTCACCTCCAGAGTCTGAGGGTTTGTGTCCCTTTTCCAATTGCCTTGTCAATGCCCCCTTCCTTAGAAAGGGATCCCAGCTGCTTGGATTCCTTACCCTCTAAATCCGGGCTACTGGCCCTGTTAGCCCAGCATCAGAGCAGCCAGGTGATAATGTGCTCACCTGGATGATGACTGAAATCTTTTTGCATATCTCACAGCTCACCCAGGGATAGGGACTGAGTGGTTACCATCTCATTTATGAGTTCTTCCTCTTCTGGTTCTCGTGAAGGCCCTGGTTCATCTTCATCCCTTACTAAACGAGCTGATTTTCTTGTGTATTTTTTCTTCTGTATAGGGGCAACTGATACCTGCATGGGCTGGTTCTCTGGTTTATCCACGGTGCCTGTCATGGGGGTTGGAGTGGCTGCAGTGCCTGTGGCAGGGGTTGGAATGGCCGCAGTGCCTGTGGTGGAGATTGAAGTAACCACAGTGCCTGTGTCAGGGGTTGGAGGAGCCACAGTGCCTGTCGTTTTGTCATCAGATCCAGAAACCTTCTCTTTCCCTTGAGGGTACTGAAAGTGTTGACCATGGCTCGATAGGCATGGGCCAGCCCCCAGCATGTTGCGATGGTTTGTGTCTCTCTGGGGTTGTCAGGGTGACAACATACATTTTCCAAATACTTTACTAGTTCTTCAGGATTCTGCACCTGTTTGGGGGTGAAGTTCCAAAACACTGGAGGTGCCCACTGTCCTAGGTACTTGCCCATACTATCCCACACACCCTGCCACTCATAACTATCCAGCCTTGGGGCAGATCTCTGGATGATATTCTTAATTTGCTTCATCAAAACCTAAACAATATTCCCAAGAAGTATCAATAGAAGTATATTAACTGTCCGGGAATGTTCAAGATACTGAAAACTTATTGTAATGAAGGTGGAAACATCATAGAAGAAGGTAATGAAGGTGCCATTTTGTGTTTCCTCCACAAAAATCTCTCAGAGGAAGAGGTATAATTGCTAATTCTTTGAATGAGGTAGTACCCGAAGTACAGTAATGACTTCAGTACTGTCCTGGTTTTGGCTGGGATAGAGTTAATTTTCTTCCTAGTAGCAGGCATAGTGCTGTGTTTTGGATTTAGGCTGAGAAGAATGTTGATAGCACACTGATGGTTTAGTTGTTGCTGAGTACTGCTTATGCTAGTCAAGGACTTTTTCAGCTTCCCATGCTCTGCCAGGTGCACAAGAAACTGGGAGGGGGCACAGCCAGAATAGTTGATCCAAACTGACCAAAGGGCTATTCCATACCATATGACGTCATGCTCAGTATATAAACTGGGGGGGGTGGCCAGGGAGCAGCGATTGCTGCTCGGGAACTGTCTGGGTATCGGTCAGCGGGTGGTGAGCAATTGCATTGTGCATCACTTGCTTTGTGTATCATTATTATTATTATCATTATTATACTGTTACTATTAGCATTACTATTTTACTTTATTTCAGTTATTAAACTGTTCTTATCTCACCCCAGGAGTGTTTCTCACTCTTACTCCTCCGATTCTCTCCCCCATCCCATCGGGGTAGGGGGAGTGAGCAAGCGGCTGCGTGGTGCTTAGTTGCTGGCTGGGGCTAAACCACGACAAGTACAAAACCGAAATACAAAATAATGTTCAAGGTCAGTGTTTTAATAACAAATCTCCCAAGCAAAACATCATTAATCACTGCATAGCATGGCACACTGCATAAACCAACACCAAGCTTTAACATGTACAGCAAAAAAAAGAGCATGGCGCAGATCAGATGAACTAATATCATGATCAGCAACAGTTAACAGATTCCTTAATACACTCTGGTTAATCTGTTATTATCTCAAACCCTTCAAGACCCCCATTGGGCGCCAAAAAGAACTGTCGTGGTTTAGCCCCAGCCAGCAACTCAGCACCACGCAGCCGCTCACTCACTCCCCCTCCCCCGGTGGGATGGGGGAGAGAATCGGAAGAGTAACAGTGAAAAACACTCCTGGGTTGAGATAAGAACAGTTTAATAATTGAAATAAAGTAAAGTAAAATAGTAGTAATAATAATAACAATATACTACTACTACTACTACTACTACTACTACTACTACTACTACTACTAAATATACAAAGCAAGTGATGCACAATGCAATTGCTCACCACCCGCCGACTGATACCCAGACAGTTCCCAAGCAGCGATCGCTGCTCCCTGGCCAACCCACCCCAGTTTCTATACTGAGCATGACGTCACATGGTATGGAATAGCCCTTTGGGCAGTTTGGATCAGCTGTCCTGGCTGTGCCCCCTCCCAGTTTCTTGTGCACCTGGCAGAGCATGGGAAGCTGAAAAGTCCTTGACTAGCATAAGCAGTACTTAGCAACAACTAAACCATCAGTGCGTTACCAACATTCTTCTCCTACTAAATCCAAACCACAGCACTATGCCTGCTACTAGGAAGAAAATTAACTCTATCCCAGCCAAAACCAGGACAGTATAGTATATATACAGTATAATCTTTTTTTGTGAATACCTGTATAAATAATTGTCTGAGGTAGTGCCCTATATCACTTCAGTATAGGACAAACAGTATGGGAAAATATTTAAAGTGGTCATTAAGTAGCTTAAGTTAATTCTTCTCCTAGTCTCACACTGCCCTTTGCCAGACTGTCCATCTCTCTGAGAATGCTACATTTTTTTTTTTTCAAGGTCAAAGAGTATGGTTTTTTTTGTTTTGTTTTGGTTCGGCCTTTTTTTTGTTGTTGTTGTTTGTTTTATCAGGACCAAGATAAACTTTGGAGCTTCTCCTAGTGGATGCAGGCAACATCTCTGGCTTGCTCCAGTCCTACCTACTCACCTTCTGTGTATGATCTTTCATGGGGAACAAACAAAAGGGCATTAGCCCACAGAACTACTCATATCTGTGCTTTTTATGGCAGATTGAACAATTGTGCATCCATTAGTAACACGAAAAAGACATCCTCAAGATACTACTCATCTATGCTTTCTTTTTGCCCAGAGTAAAGACCACTGGTTTTTATCATTATTAATCTTAAGGTCAGATTCTGACCTTATTTAAACTAGTGTAATGTGGAAGAATTCTACTCCCTTCATTTCATAACTTGTTTTCTGATTTGCCATCATTTCTCAGTGTTTCACAATGTTCTATAGCATTAAAAATATATTAAATAGAAAGTTAAGTCAACAGACAAGGTAGAGCTGGCATGTACAAGTTCAGAATCTGTCCTTTATTATGTAACTACTATCACCATTTATGTAAAATTTCAGCTACAATAAAATTTAGTCCGAACAACTTTTATATCACTGTATTATTCTACATTACAGTTGATGGTAATTACAAACTGAAGCAAGAGTAGAGGACATTATCATGTAAGAATCTCTCCATTGCCTCAAGATACATAAAAGCAACTAATATGTCAGCGTGGCTCTTGTAAATGCTTCAGCTACAGCTCTTTTCATTAAACCCTTATATAATCTAATTTTATCAAGGGCCTTGGTTAACCTGGAACAGATGCTGTGGCTCACATCACAATACATTGCAAGTCAGCACATAACATTTTTCTAAAAAGGAAAAAGAGTGCATACAGGAGAAAGTACTCAATAAGCTGCTTGCAGTGTTCACTTCAAATGAACATCATAAGAAACACCTGATGTTGTACATTCTTTGTAGTCAGGTAGGTGCTGGGTGTATCATCCAAATTAGAACACTGACCTCAAACTCTGAAGCCCAGATCTACACTCTGAAAGATTTAGAGCAACACTGTAATTGTTTAAATAAATTACACTTTAATATTATATTACTAGTCTTACATTCTGATGATCTTTGAAATAGGTCACAATGGAAGGAATTGTAGTTTGCCTCAGTCAAGAAGTACTGAAAAATCCAATGAGAAAAACTTGGATGTAATCAAAGTCTTGTTTTATACCCTTATTGCTTATTCTCCTTTTTCCTCCATCAGGATTTGGTGTGATTTTGGAGTACAATATCTGATTTGTAGATAAAAGTAAGATGTTCAGTAATCATCTTATTGATTAATAACATCTCACTTAAAATGAAATTATTGCCCATGGGATCAGCACAAGGCTGAATGCTCAGATTCCCCCCACTGCCCAGTTTGGCCTCAGGGACTCCCCAACATGCTTTCCACTCCAGTACTGCTGGTCCGTCCTGGGCAGCAGTCTCATCTCTATTAAGATATAGCCAGCATTGGGAAAGAGTTGTCCTTCTCTTTGGCTTTTTAATCACTTAGTGCATCTGAGCACTCAAAATGTTCCAAGAAATCATGGTTAAGCACTTTTTTATTGTGTTGTCTGATTGCTGGAATTATATTATATATAGATTCAGAAGAGACAGAAAGAGGAAACATGAAACTTCATGGGCTTTCTATTTTTGTCTTTTAAATCGGTTCACCAAGTTTCTTTTAGTTTTCTCCTTATTTTCCTTTGAAAATAAGAATCAAGAGAATAAGCATAAAAAGTTTCAAGCAGAAATCTGCAAAGTAAACATACACACTGGGCTTGTATCCAGCAGACCCCTTGGCTCCTGTGGATCCCTATTAATTGTTACTAATGTAGAGTTTGAATGGACATGTCCATGAACAGGAGAAATGGGGAAGAAGACCTTTAGTAGGTTATTATTGCTTAAAATGATGTCAAATTTGGTAAATTCATTATATGAACATGGTGATGAAACCTCTATCAATCATCTTTCTAGCTTAAAATAAAAGTAAATAAAAATAATAAAAATAAAAAGTATGCATTCTAAGCCCTAACAGCTGAAAACAGACAAAACTCATACTTACAATTTTCAGTATTTGTTATAGCTACCAGCTTTTCCAAATAAATTTTTAACAAATCATGACAATTGATAGAAAAAACCTCACATAGGAAAAAAGTATTTAACTGACAGTGTTACAGCAATATGAAGAATTATCTGAATCTAGTGAACTGCAGTTTATTACTGATTAGCCGAAAATATTTTTCCTTAACAAGTCTTCATATATGCATTTGTATTATTGTTGCATTCCCCTTTTTTTGTTTGTTTGAACGTTTAATGTGAATAGTGAAGGTAGTTGTTTGAAAGTAAGAAATAAACTGGGGACTAAGCCACACTTTTGGAAATGAAGTATCAGCAGTCCCCATAATAACTTTTCTACTAGGTAACTTTTGTCAAGAATTAACTGCCTTCCAAGCCACCCAGTCACACATTATATATTTGACCATGTGCATTGCAATGTAAACAGCTTTCAAAATATTGTATGACATTCTTCTATTTAAACAAGTAACTACAGGTGTAGAATTTACGGAGCAGTGGTTATTTTTCTTTTGGTCACCTAATGCTTTCATAGTAACCTGGTTTCAGCTTCTCACAAAATCTTATTTTACCTAAATTATTCAGGCTAAAATCCTGCATGGTTTTAATCTTGGAAAACAGTTCATCCCCTTTTCATCATCAGGGAAAAGCTCGTGGTTTTACCAGTGACACTGCTGATGTTTTTAAGCATATTTTTAAGGCATTTGAAACTTTGCTTTGGAATAAAAGCTCCACGTTTAGGTAGAAATAGGTCATGAGGTAAATTGTTCTGGGTGTGAATTTCTTTAAAATCTATTTGTATTTATCAATTCTAAGTTGCTATTTCCATATACAAAGCACAAAGTTTGTTCCTAATTATATTAACTGTTCCATCCGTACAGAGTATTTATATAGCACCAGGAACATACTCTCATCCCTCTTCCAGAAATCCTGAAGTACCGAGTCTCTGCACTGCCAGACAATATAGGGCGCTCTATAAACTATGGAAGTCTCTAAAGGACTTCAGTGCCTCATCCCAATAACTGAGTCTTGGTACTCAAATCATTAAGTGAAAGGTGTGTTTTTCAACATATTCTAAATGAGGAGAGAATTGAGTACATGTACAAGCACATTATAGGCAAGTGTTCTCATCACTAGGCTTTTGCAGAAAGGATAATAGCTCCCTGGATCATTTAAAAGAGAAAATATTTATAGCCTGATTTTGTGAAGAGCCTTGTTTGGTCTGTATGTTAGCGGTATGCATGCTTATTGGATCCAGAGATTTATTGGAAAACCCACAAGGGGAAAGCAGCACCTTTTGTCTTAGCTGTGTTAATGAACAAATATCCACGCACCAGCTCGAGCCAGAGGGAATGTTGGCATATACCAAAGGAGGAAATAATTAGTCCAAAAAGAAAAGATCAATTTTAAATTTTTTGTTGTTGTTGTTTGTTTGCTAGAGAGAGACACTATTAAGTTTAATCAACATCAAGTTGCAAAGTATTTGGATTAAATTTTTGAGCTTGGGTAACCAAAGTCTACTTAAATCCTGTTTGAAATACCTCAGAATATGTCTGTGCCGCACACAGAGGTACAATGCACAACTCCCCTGTCCAAAGCAGAACATTACAACCTAAGAGCTGCACTCTGAAGGCTGTTAGCTGGGGTTAAAAGTGGCAATCTCCATTGCTACTCATGGAATTTCAGGTAGCATCTCTTGACAGCTCTGTGTGGGCACAACAGCTCCATCACCTTTGCCAAAAAGGGTTTAGCAGAACTTGAGCTAATATTCATAGACATATTTCAGACCAGGCTGTCGTCTTCGGCTGTCTGGATGATTTGTTCTAATGCTTTATTCACTATGCAGTGAATATTGTGTAGCATCTTGCATTGCTATGTTAGCAGGCTGGCAAGTGCACTTCCACCTGACTTGCAGAAAGCATCATTTCAAAGGGCATTGCAAACCTGGAGAGGATTCCTGAGATTAAGCACTCTCTGCTTCTGTCTATTGCTTGCTGTACAAGGAACACTACCCACTAAAAGATGTCTCCTCAGTGCTAAAATTGCCAATTTCCACTTCATAAACTAGCCTTTATCTTAGAAAATCCCTTCACCTCTCAGGTACTTTTGAATCTTAAATTTGGCTTTTGGGTATTGCAGGACCTTACTCAAGTATTGCTACAGCACAGGAATAAGATATCTTTTTATTTGTCCATCTATAAATGGGATATATACTAAATTCAAAATATTTACAAAATAGTAACTAGGTTTAAGCATCTAAAAGGACAGGAATAAAATGTAAAACATATTCACATCTATATTTATATGAACTCAAAGATGCCTTTTTTCCAGATTCCATCTAGTTAACAACATTAAGACACTTACACAGTCTAATTATAGCATTCAGCTTAAGTGAAATCCCACCCCAAGTCCCAGTTTCCCCAGATTGAGGAAATGCACAGGTTTATGCTTCTGCATGGCCTTTGACGTTGTATTCAGAGTCAGATAAAAGATACCTTCTCATTTCCTATGATGCATAATTAAATCAGAAAGCCAGTTTGAACATGATGATTTAACCTCAGGAAAGCTATTTTTAAGCTATATTGAGAAAGAGCTATTTACTCTCTCTTATTAGCAATTACATTCATACTTTACTTAATTGTAAACAGAATTTCAAAGTTAGTGGAGTGGAAATGTTCTCTACCACCTGCTGGGGCAGTACCAGTTCTAATTGCATTTATTCTTTGTACCTGTTTTCCATCTAAATATTAATAAGTACATAAACTACAGCAGTGTAAACACCTCTTTGCTTGCTCTTCGGTGAGACTAGACAGCACAAGACAGTTTTGGACTGTAGCAGTCTCAGAGTGAATAATCACTGAAAAGACTATGTGAAGAGTCTCAATATAACCTGAAAATAGACACTGGCATGAATTACCTGAACACTCCACTTTTCTGCCAGACAATTTTGTCTCTGTGGTATCCAGTTTTCTAATGGCCACATTTCTGAAGAATATGGACAAGTTTTATCTACCAGGCTTTTCCAAAACCTCTTTCCCCTTGCTGTCTTGTGTTGCTGTTAACGCTTGTAAAGAATATATTTCCTTCCTGTGCTTTTCCTGTCTTTCAAATATGCATTTCTCTGTTTTGCATGAAACCTAATCTATTACTGATTTTGGGCTAATCAAATAATTGATGATGATTGATTTGTTTGAGTTTTACAGTCCATGATAAAGGACATTTAGATGATTATGGAGCACCAGTGGGTCAACTCCACAAACCTTCCAGAAGCTTTTTCATTTATGTTCAGATAAATTAGTGGGAAAAGATGAGAACAGAATGGGGGAAGAAAAAAAAAAAAGGCACTTTCTATGATTCTTGCTGTGATTATATTAAGTCATTGCAGGAAGAAGTGGAGCTGGAGAGTCACCATACTGGTAATAGAACAGGAGAAAATGGAAAATTACATCCTTACTTGATTAGTTTATGTTATACAACTATAGCACTTGTCCTGAAGACAAATTCACAAGAACAAAACACTGTTGTCCCTAGGGAATTAAAGTACATTTTTTTATATGAATTTTCTAGTGGACATTCTTGTGCAAATTATGTAAAACATAGCTCTAAACTGTTATTGCCTAAAGTATTTTCTTAATATCCATATTCTGTTAATAAGGAATCAGGAAAATAATTAAGACTACATTCAATTTAAATATAGCAAATATCTGAGTTGATGCTATATGACTAAGCAGGTTGCATAGAAGCTTTTAAATATTTATGAAGTAGCAGCAAATAGCTTATTGTACCTGAAAACATAAAGAAATTCAAGCTTCAGTTAACACACATATAGTAAGCAGACCATTAGGAGTTAACAGCTGTAGGCTAGGTCTAAGTCAGTATTAGATTCACACATCTTAGCTTTTTCTTTTTCCAGAATCAATATCTGCAAATAATAAATGAGATCCCAAAGGGTTGAGTTAAGCTCCAACCACCACAGAGTAACTCTGCAATTGGTCATTGACTCAATAATGCAGGTGAGCTTCACACTGTAGAACATCTTTAGCACACTATAATAGAAAATTAATAGCGTTCAAATCAGCAGCAGGGTTACCCTAAGGATTACATAATAGCTTGGGTTAGAACAATCATCTAGCTCCAAGAAGTGTAAAATGTCATAAAACTAGAAAGAGATAGAATAGCTCCTACATTAGACATAATTTGTGTAGTGTACACTGACTTTTTTAAAACACGTTAAACAACAAAGATCCACCTTATAAAAGTGTACCACTGAAAATACTGCCAACAAACCGCATTGCAGTGGTGTCCATGGGAAATATGAAACTCATATATCACTGTACTGTTAATAATAATAGAATACAGAATTTAGTTTACTACCATACTAGTACAGAATGTTTCATGTTAGATACTGTAACACTATAATAAAATGTGTAAAAATAACATCCATTGATGCATATGTAAAGTACTAATATCTACAAACCAATATAATAATAATAATAATAATAATAATAATAATAATAATAAGTGCCTTAGCCTTTACCAGATTGCAAATAAAATAGCAACTTTTCTTTACAGACTGTACAGATTCTTTTATGCTTTATATCAGGTCATCTATGTTAACTACTTTGCAACATGCTAAATTGAGTTTATATATACTCAGTAACCAACTTAAGTGTGTGAAAGATGATATGAGACTAATTTACAACAGATTAATATGGTAGCAGACCAACAACATGAGGGACTAATAAGCACTTGGAGACAAAAACAGCATTCTCACAAACCTTAAGCAATGTCAGAAAACTTCTGCACTGCACAGCACAAATACCTATCTCCCTGAAAGAAACAATAGACTGCATAGCATGTAATAGAATATCAATTATTAATTTAACCATTTTTCAGTACCAGGGAACACTTTGGACAGCTAAAGGCCCAGAGATAAAATTGAAAGAGATTTGATTTCTTAATCTGTGTAGCACTTGAGGACAGGTAGACACTACAGACACTATTCCTAAGCATTAAAAACTAAGGCTTTGCCACTGAATTAAAATTTAAAGGGAAAATAATTCCCATAATATTTTGAAAAAGAAAAAAGCATAAAAAACCCCAACACCCCAAAGTTATTACATGAATTCAGTTCATTTATTAAATCAAATACTGACTTCAGCTTTTCTCAGTTCAATGCTGAACTACAAAATATACTCACTACATGATGCTGACTGTCCCATTTCCAACCAGAATTCGTATATTTCCATTGCATCTCTCAAACTTTCTGCATAGGTCTGTGCTGCTCCAAATTTAAATAGGACTTGACACACATATCACGGTCATTATAAGATCGAGTTCAGACTTACCCACGGGCTGCCACCATCCCATACATTGCCACAGCAAAAAGCAGCTTGTGGCACTCCCCGCAGGCTACTTGTCTTACTTTTCAGAGGAGTAATGTCCTCACCCAGCTTGGCACCAGCTGTAGGAATAAAAGATCGGTGTGAAGAATAAAATCCTCTGCTGCTCTGGTGCCTTCCCTGTGGCTCTTTTTCATAGTGACTTGTGCCATACACAAAATGGCACCTCTCTCTCAATGCGGAGAGGTCCAGGCTTTATATACCAGGCATGTGAATGTGAGTATACCACAAAACACTAGTTCCTTATCATGCGCTTGTTAGCTTGTCCAATCTATGGCAATCACTTCGGTCCCAGGGGTTGAAAGACACAAGACGCAGGGAAAAAGGGAAGCAAAAGCTGAAGAAAGATCAATACTGCACGGTGAAACAAGAAGTGTAGGCTATTTACTTTTCATTGATCTGATGATGCAGGAGAAACACCTCAGACTGGCATTAAATTGAGGGAATACATCTTCTGTGTTTTTTCACCTCAAGGTCAAGAAAGAGCCAAAAAGAAATTAGAACAAACAGAAACTAATCACAGGAGTAAAATAAAACTATTAATCCACATTACAAATCCACATGGAAACATAATTAAATATCAGGCTGAATAAGGTTCACAATAAAACAAACACTGCCAGCTCTTATCGGTTTCAACTTGCACCTGGACCGACTGCAAACAAACAAGTGACTATAGGAGGCAGGCTAAAACAAATCAGCATTTAATGTTACTGTACAGACCCTTTCTAACAAAAACCTGATGATATGTCTTCCCACATAGATTTAGAAACATATATCTGACTTGTGTCAAAGGCAGATGTACGTTTTCACCTGCACTTATTTATTTAAACAAACATAGTTTTACATTTTCTGGGGTTCCAGGGAAGGGAAGGGCATGCTTAGGCTACTGGTTCACCTTACTTTAAAAGATATATAGAGTACATATATTTGTACAGAAATGATAAACATCCTGATATGAATATGGAGGTTTGGAGGTGAAAAAAAGAGAAAAAAAAATCACAACTGGATATTCAGTTCTGCACACACTAATGTAGCATGCTTAAGTGAAAACACCACAGATCACCAAATCTCTTTTTCATAGATGGCAGTGGAAGATCAAAATGTCTGGAATTAAAACTCTCTAACAATTTTTAATTAACACCCAAAAGTTATTTAGATGCTTGGTTAGAAATTTCCACAAATGAGATCCTTGTCAAAGCTCCTTAACCTCATAAAGCAGACACCACTTCAAAAAGCCATACAAGAAACTGTGTTTTCATAAACAAACATGATCCCCATATTAACTTGTGGAGGTGAGAAATAAGTGAGATAAAGGACCACCTCCTTCATAACTAACAGAAGTACAGAGGGAGTTCTCCTGTGGGAGGGAAATTAGCAGGTTAGCACTCTCCAAAAACAGGAAGAAAATGTTGTGGGTAGTGGTCTCACATAAAAACTGCTGAAAAAATAAAAAAGGAAATACACGGAAGCTAAAGGAACCAGAGAGAAAAGGACGATTGTTTACTATCTTCATTGCTTATTCATATAGTGTATAGGTGTAGAACTTCTAGACAAGGTAGAAAATAAGGCCTTAAGAAAGAGGTGCAGAGTTCAGACTGTCTATTTAGCAGTCAGGGAAGAAAAGAAGATTGGTTTTATTGCAAAAATTGATTGTTCATTCTTAGTGGTTCAAGGCATTAGTGTATTCACAGTTTGAATTCAAAGCCTTCTATTGCCAAAATTAACAAGCATGATCCTACTTTGGAAAAATCCGAATATAATTTGGCTAGGTGTGGCATCACAAATAGAATCAAACCAGAAAGTAGGGGAAACAAAAGCAGCAAAGTGCATTGCATATTGCAACTACTTTGTGATTACTTTTGGTGTTACAAGATTTATAATTTTACCAACAGCCCCTATTTAAAAAAAAAAAAAATTTGCAAGCTTGCCTAGGTTGTGCCATAGGAAAGGAATTTGAACAAAATTACTATGGCTCACACATTTGGACCAGAAGTCAGGACTAGGCTAGAAAATAGATTTTTCATTGCTAGTGAAAAAGTCTGGTTCTATCATCAATTTAGTGTGAGTAGAGATCCTTTAAATTAAAGGTCATTGATGGAAGTCTGCACTGAGAAGAAATGCTCAGTGTGGAATGCATTTTTTTTTCCTTCTTATTTGTTTCGTTTAGTGTTGGATTGAAGTTTTTGTGCTGTCTTTTGTCAGTGTAGTTTTCTTACTTGTGATTCAGTTTTATGACCTAAACCTTCAGAATAACTCTTTTAATACTGTTTCCACTTGTGCAGGGCTGAATTTGCCCTGATGCAGATTTGTCCTTACTGCAGAGTCCTGCACATTTTCTGGGATCAGACTTGAATTTTGATGGGGGAATCCCATCCATGTCTCTTTTTTTGAGATTTTCCAGGGATTTCCTTCAAGTTATAAAACACCAGAAAGGGACATTGCTGTTCCTATTCCAGATTGAAGATAGCTTTCTTTTTGTGTCCAGTAGCATCTGTTGGTCTAACAAAATATCCTATCTTTGTAAAACTTGCCTGTGAAGAAACCTCAATCCTCAAGCTGAGCACAAGTTTGGAACAACTGCTTCAAGTCAATTTTCCAGAACTATTTAAATAAACCATTTTCCCCCAAACTTCCCCTTTTTTTCCTTCTAGTCTTTTGACAATAAATAAAAAAGCCCAAATCCATCAAAGTTTACTCAAAACAGCATCCTCCAGGAGAAATCTTGCCAGAACAACGAACGCAGCCTGCCAACACAAGACAGCCATTAAAACACACAGAGAGGTCCCACATTGAGACATATGTTAGCAAATGCAAACAAACTATGTCAGTGAAATCATGTGCAATGCACCAGAGCCTACTGGCATAAATAAAGGGTAGAAGCCGTATTTCCAGATAAGAATTCATAGCAAGGCCATTGCTCCCTGTCTTCTAGATCAAACATCTAATCAAACCTGTAAAATATCTTAAAAAGATCAAGTTAAAAATATAGGAATTAAAATTCAGAATTCTGTTAAACACTGAAAAACAGGTAGAGACCCAAATGTAAATCTGTCCCCACCCTGCCTGTCTTGTGCTAATCTTTCATGTCTCTTCCATCTTGTTATTTCTGTTCTTCAAGTGTTCATCTCTCTTCACTCTTCCCTTTCCTATCAATTTCTTGTACCACAGATATGAAACTAACCTCTTTTTATCAAATTGTCTTATTAACATAACCAGATTAAACCAAAACAACCAGTTGTTTACAGGAGTAAACTTAACTCAAAGTTTGTTTAGTTTTGTTCCAGCCCTGATAAATGGGTTCAGTACTTGCTTTTTTATATTTGCCCTTGTTGTCAATGGATGCGATTTATATCAAGCAATAATTCTCTGTATTTTTAGATTACATAAAGGCTTTATACATGTAACCATGCTTACATTCTGGTTCATGAGATTTTTCAGTAAAATGCACTGGCAATTGTAATGACCTCATTATAGTCCAGACAAAGATTTTTTATTAAATATTTTCCTATGGATTTTAAAGTTATTTACTCTGAAAAGCTTCTCTTAACTCTGTTTGCAGTATTGCTTTAATATTTCTTAGAAGAAAGTAACAGAAATATAATTTATATAATTGCAGCTATTTGAACAAACAAACTCTTAGGTTCTCTAAGAGAATACCATTTTGATTAGAACTGTTTAATAAATACTGCTGTTCAAACAAAATTATATCAATGTGCAAATCTATTAGATTGAAGTCATATTTTAATCAGTTTAAAAAAGCTGTCTTCAAGGTAAAATGTAAATCCACACAGTTAAAGACTGATCAAACTACTGTTATATTTGAAAAGTTGATTTTTTTTAATGACTTTGTAATAGATGATTTTTTGCACCTTTTTCTCCAGTATGTTTTAGGCAAGACAGTAAATCATACAGAGGTTACAATGTGTAACCTTCCTTTTCCCACCTATGGACTTTTGAATGCTGTAGAATTTCCAAGTCAAAGGAAACAGCTGAATTATCACAGCTAAAAATAAGTGAAGAAGAAACACATATATGCAGTTTGTCACAGTTTATAATATGATAGTAGGGCGATTATTTTATGTACATAAAAAGAAACAGTATGCATGTGTCAAAACATTTACACAGCTTGCAGGTTATTCATGTACATTATGAAAATGAAGATTTTATAGCAGGCAATACAGTCTAGCATGTGCAAACAAAGAAAAAAGATATCTTTGCCTTAGCACATGAGACTTAATGACATTAGAAATTCTGGAAATTTTCATTTGACATTTTAAATTTGATCCAGTTGCTATAAAAGCTATTGTAAAGACCTTCTTTAGTTGTATAGGCCCGTGAAGTCTTAAGTTTTCACATCTCATAATTTTTGGTCCTCAATTCAAAGTTTATCTCAAGTGAGACTTATGTCTAGAGCTACAAGATCCAGTTCAGGTTTCACTTCAGTCTTTGTGACTTCTTTCATTGCTTTTTCATTTTTCTCTTTGAAATGCTGGCAATAACTGAGTAAGTCAGAAGTCAACATATTTAGAACAAAAATATACTGCAAGCACTCCACCACTTGTATATGTACTCTTTGAGAATCAGTAAAATAATAATAATGTAATGCTAGATTTATATGAAATATTCAAAACACAAACCTCCATTTTCACAAATAATTTTGATGACAAAAACTACAAAAGGAAGGCTTCAGGATGTGGGTTTAGAGTAGATTGAACATGTGGTCCCTATGATACCAGCACCCCACTGTCTGTCCCAACCACAGTGAAACAGATGAAAAGGGAATTTCCCCCTGCTAGGCTGAGAAAGCTGATCTGCGTGAAGTGGCCAGAGCACAATTCTAGCAATTCTGACATTCATATCAAACTGAGGGCAGTTTTTCTTCTTTATTTTCACATACAAGTGCTAGTTGTGAAGTGTTCTGTGATACCTACAATTAGTCTACAAATCACACAAATGATCTGTTATTTGGTAATGGAATTTTCTCATAAATACGAAGGACATGCTGTTCAAGCAGTACTATGAATACAATGAGGACCAGAGACTCGGTGCTGAACAGTATCATTGCATCCTTCATTATGAGACCAGCAAATATCACAGGTGACCTTTTGGACAGTGAAAGGTCCAGAGGACAGGGAAAAGAGGGAAAAGGGAAAAAAAAAAAGGGAAAATGGGAAAAAAAAACAAGGGAAAATGGGAAAAAAAGCCTTCTCCTTGGTCCTTCTTTCACCAGTATCTAGACCACCTAATCTCAAAAACACAGAAGTCCTTAACATGGGGCTACTCTTTACCTGTTTTGGGGCTTGAAGGCCTCAGTGATTGACTATGAATTGTCTGATTGTACCCAGCCCTCATCCAAGGAGTGAAGACTACTGCTGGCTTAGGGATGGTTGGAGTGCATCTACCTCCAACTTCTTTCTTTCCCCTGCAGCTGAAAACTGAAAGGCACACAGATCTTCATCCCTGGGGTCAAAAGGACATGAGAGGCATGCAGCACGGCTCAGAGTGTCACAGAGCAAGGAGGCTGTCTTGGCATTACGGAAATATTGGTATTAATTCTGCTAACAGCTGATGTGTATGTTTCAGGTATGGGATGATGTGATCCTGTTGACTATTACTAAGTTTGAGAGAGGTGAATATTGTTTGTAAAAGTAACTGAGTTTTGGGTATGTGAAATTTTGTCATAGTCACTAGCCTTCTTTGTGCCTGAAGGGTCAGTACCTGGTCTAAACAAAACATCTCAGCGATGTACTTTCTGATACCTAAGTTGCAATGTAAGTGGAAAATATAGAATGGCGAGCTATATATCTCTAAGACCAATGTATCCTTATAGCTCTTCCAGAAAAGTCACTTATGACTGATTTCTGGGCAGAAACTGAGTCAGAGAAGGTCTTGGTCAAGGCTTTATGATGACAAGAAGTAGGATTACTGGAGTACTAACAATCAGGCATTACTCCAAATAAACCAGCCTTTTATCAGAAGAAAATGGTTCCATTTTGTCTCTAGGAGCAGTGAAAATGCATTTTTAGAGAAGATGTTTCTATATGAAATCTCAATAATTTAATTTGTTCTGATTTTTCAGTTTAGGTAATACTATCCTCTGTTGTGCACATACCACTTAGGCAGAGTAGTAAATATTCTACAAGGAAAGTGGAGAATACTCTGAACTGCATAAACCAGAAATGAAGTCTTTTATGCATCCTACATGGCTGCAGATCCCTCTTTCTTCTATCAGAGTAAACCCTTGGCTTTCCCTTGATAGCACAAATATAGATTTTATGAGTACGAAGAACAAAGATAAAGTAATTAAGAGCTGAGAACTGTGCAGATATCCAGCAGGAACAAGTAGGCAGATTCACACCTAGAATCTGAGGTCATTTCTGCACCTTGAGTGGCTAATACGATGTGCTGCCTTGAATCTTTCAAAAAATAAAATTAACAAAATAAACCATTTAAGTAGGACTCTCTAACGAAAATAGGATGGAGAAGACATTTTTTTCTCACTTGAGAGAGAAGATGTACTTGTATTTGAAGGCTATGAAATCAGAATTAATCTTCCCTTTCAAAAACAGAAGGCAGTGATTCCTCAGTGATACATAAATGGGAAAAAAAGCTCCCTGAGACTTGAGAAATAACTTCAGAATATGATGTTAGGCTTGGTTTGTGTGAAATAGAATCACTGAATCATTGAGGTTGGAAAAGACCTTTAAGATCATCCAGTCCAACCATTAACCTAACACTACCAAGTCCACCACTAAACCAGTTAAGGGTAGACTAGTAATTTCGTATCTCCTGGCTTGGTGGCTGGATTATTTATAATGAAAGTAAAAACTAGGAATCATTAGCATTGGAAAGGATCTCTAAGATCATCACTCCAACCATCAACCCAACACCACCAAGCCTACTAAACCATGTCCCAAAGTGCCACATCTACACATTTTTTAAACACTTCCAGGGATGGTGACTCCACCACCTCTCTGGGCAGCCTGGTCCAATGCTTGACCACTCTTTCCATGAAGAAATTTTTCCTAATATCCAATCTAAACCTGCTCTGATGCAGCTTGAGGTCATTTCCTATTGTCCTGTTGCTAGCTACTTGGGAGAAGAGACCAACACTCACCTCACTACAACCTCCTTTCAGGTACTTGTAGAGAGCAATAAGGTCTCCCCTCAGCCTCCTCTTCTCCAGGCTAAACAACCCCAGTTCCCTCAGCCGCTCCTCACAAGGCCTGTGCTCCAGACCCTTCACCAGCTTCGTTGCTCTTCTCTGGACACGCTCCAGCACCTCAATGTCTTTCTTGTAGTGAGGGGCCCAAAATTGGGCACAGTATTCCAGGTGCAGCCTCAACAGTGCCGAGAATAGGAGAATTTGAAAATTGTATTGTAGTTAAACACCTCTTTTTGGCTTGACAGCACAATAATGGCTCTTTAAAAAGCTACTTTATAGTGTTAAATTAAGCTGCTTGTCTGCAAGGAAGGTGTGGTTCTACAGAGCTGGATGTCAAGAGCATTCATCCTGTTTAAAACAATGGGCAATTTCTCAGTTATGCTCTCTTTACACCAGTCGGGGTTCATACATGGTGGATGAAGTAAACCACAGATTTCCTTGGCTTAGCATAAGAGAAGGGCCAAACTCCTCAGCAATATCCCGTGACTGACACAGGTGGGACAACAATTCAGCCTGTGAAGCAGTCAAGCGCTGACAGGAATACCCAATGAGGGAAAAAAGTCAGGAGAGCTGCAGGAGGAAGTGCATAAAAGGTTCAATTTTGCATTCAAACTTTGGAATGTTTGTCAAAATATAATCTAAGGTTTTTGTCCTTCCGTGATAAATTAATGCATATCAGCTCTTGGAGAGAGTACAGTCTATTTCTAATACAATCTTACACTATTTAATAATGCAGACAGAGGTTATAGTGCAGTAGGCACCTAATTTCCACAGTCATCTGAGGTGATTTTAACAGTTCTAAGAGATTAGTTATATCAATTAATTCTCACAGTCCTATTTTCTGCAAAGTTTCATGATGTCTGAAGTTAGCAATATGAATAAACTCATATTTCCATAATTTGTCTCCTAAAATTATAGTGAAACCTGAAGTACACTTGCAAGTTTGTTCTTTAATATTTTAAATAGTCAAATTCTGTTTTACTAGGAACTAATACCTTAAAGAATATGTAAGTCCATATCTAAAAGTTATGTTTTTAATCATTTAAGATGGTAAACCCTGGAATTTAAGGAATACATAGTGGTTTGCACCAGAAGAATACAAAGCTTTTAAGGTTAATATTGATTGGGATATAAGATTTTTGGAATAGTCACACACATTTTTGTGGGCATGAATGGTCGGTGCAGAAAACATCAGAGGATGTAGTTCACATCAACTTTGGAAGAACATGCCTACAATCATGTCTATACAGGGTTAACCAATTTTTGAAACAAGAGAAAGCCTACCTGCCATTTGGTAAGCAGTACCACAAAAGTTTAACAACTTGATCAGGGTATATATAGCCATAGCCATGCTGCATCTGAGCCTCCAGTTAAATGAAGTACCCTTCCCTAAATTTTTGTACCATGCAGTCATTAAACACCATCTCCATTCTAACCACTTGATGACTACATGGTACATTAAAAGAAGTTCTTATGCTGCACTATTTATTTACAAGCAGTTATTCAAGCATGTCATCCAAATGCCAGCAAGTGACCGTCAAAAAAAAAAAAAAAAAAAAAATCATTTCACATTGTTTCATAACATACAATCAGAATTAACTGTTCTTAAAGTTTAGGGTAATCTGGTTTTATATGAATTGTAAAGCCCACCTGAATCAATGATACTGAAAGGATCTGATAGATGTCATAAATAGATCATCTCTTGTCTTGCCTAGAGTCCCAAACAATGGAACCTAAACATAAGAGTATGACATCTAATATGATGAAAGAAGACTAATTCTAGCAGAGTACTTTGAGTAAGTGTAGGGGAAAGAGCAGGTTGCTGTAATGACAATTACAACTCAGAAGGCACTCCAGGATAAACCCTATTTTAAGGCTTATTGAGCAGGAGGGAAGACATTTGGAACTGAGGATCTTCATGCTTGTTCACAACTGAAGACATTTATTCCACATATTTAACCATTTTCTTATATGAGATAGCTCTGATACATCTGGTTCAAACACTCCTACTCTGGTGAGGGGTACTTTATAGAAAGCTCTTGGAAATATTTAAAGTCACTGGGCTGTTTGAGAAGGCCAGAATTATTGACAATGACAGAAGAGGATGATTGTTCCAGGCAAAGTTAGTAGATTTGAAGAGGAAAAATCAAAAGGATTCTCAGTCTTTATTATGAAAACCAAAGCATAAGACAGTATAAAACCTTCCTCTTCATAGACAAGTGAGCTGTGATGCATCTTATTAAGAAGACTAAGCAAGCCAAAAAGGTCTGGAGCCCCCAGACTGTGATGTTGTCATCCCATTACCCAGTGCAGCCAAAACCCCCAGAATCAGATGGGTTATAAGCCAGACATAGGAAAGAAGCAGATGACACTTGATTGGAGGGAGCAATTGTCCTGGCTTGGATGAAGCTTCATGGTCAGGACATCAGATCAACACTCAACAACTTCCCCTGCTGATAGAAACAAAACATGATCCAAAACCATTAAATCCAATATGTTGATTCTGAAAATGATTTTCACAACAGACACTTGGCAAATGTCAGAGAAAGTGGCTTTGTAAGTAAGCAGAGGAATAGTAGGCAGAGCAGCAGCAATCCCTGGTCTGTAAACACGGTCTAAGATAGACTGAGTTCAAGAAAGGATCTGTCTAAAAAATTACCCCAGGAATTATGGTAAAAATTGAGAGAGTTACTGCCAGAGGAGCAACTATCTCTAGTATTTTCTACCTCTCTCCTCACTTGAAAAATATTTGTGAGTATTGTTCTTTTGACCCACCTAAAAACATTTAGAGAAATGTGAATCCCTAAGCCTTTAAACTCAATAATCACAACACCAATGCCTAATCTCCTCTGTTTTAGGAAAAAGAAGGTAGAGTCAAATCCAATAAACAAAGCAAATTTGTGTCTTTGTGTCAGTGGTCCCAATTTAAAGACCTGAAAGAAGAGGAGATGTAAGACCAAATAGTTTAAAGACTACTTTATAGGTAATGTAGGATACAGAAAGAATGAAATACTGATGGACAAGGTAAGAGTTGCAGGACCTGCAAAAGCTTAGCAAATAATTTATGCTGCATATATAAACTTTCTTAGCGCAATTAGAAATAGCGCGAGTATCATAGCTCCAACAATACCCATTGGAAGAACATTCCAGAACCTAATTTGAGACAGTGATTTTCTTTTTTTTTTTAAATACACAGTCAGCATTAATCTTCCTAACCTTAATTTCATCCTATTATGCCTGATTATATTATGTGCTATTGCATTATGTGCTATATTACTTCTGTAAAAATTGTAATTCTTTTACAGAAAGACAGACTTCAATGCATTATTTTCATTCTTCTGACCTACCTCTGTAGCTGTGGCTGCTTTCTAGAAAAATTGCTATGTAAATTAATTTTAATTTATTTTACATACATGAATATAATGAAAATTATACATGTCAGCAAATGGTAAAAAGTTTTATACTGTCAAGAAAAATAATAGTTCCAACATTCTCAATTATTTTGTGATTACTAGTATTTCATTTTCTTTTAAAAACCTCCCCATCATTATGTCATGATTTAAGACTTTTTATGAATTAAATATATATTTCCGGACAATTACTAGGTTCATTGTTAATCTAAGCCCATCAGCCAGCAAGTCTTTTATCATATTCATTCCAGGAACTAGATTCAATAATGAAAGACATTGCATGGTTGGACAGTTAGCAAACAGGGCATATTCAGCACACTAATTTAAATAGTGCATATTCTTTTTGCACTGAGGGAAGAAGGCTAGAATAGACAGCTTACTAGATGCAAAGGCCTGCTGACCTCTTAA